>NC_133389.1:153733426-154036456 GCF_047511655.1 Castor canadensis | reverse complement strand
GTTCTGAGAGTCTGTCTTCTGTTTGTTCTATTCTGCTGGATTGGCCTTCCGTTTTGTTTTGCAGTTCTGTTTCGTTCTTTTTTCTGAGGTTTTCCATATCCTGGCTGTTTTCCTCTTTAATGTTATCTATTTTTGTCCTGAGTTCATTTATCTGTTTATTCATTGTGTTCTCTCTTTCACTTTGGTGTTTATACAGTGCTTCTATGGTTTCCTTTATTTCTTCTTTTTTTTTTCAAATTCTCTATTTTTGTTGTCTTAGAATTTCTTGAGTGTCTCCTGTACATTTTGGTTGACCCTATCCAGTATCATCTCTATAAAATTCTCATTGAGTACCTGTAGTATGTCTTCTTTTAAATTATTCTTGTGGGCTTCATTGGGTCCTTTGGCATAGTTTATCTTCATTTTGTTAGAGTCTGGATCTGGGTACCTGTTTTCTTCATTCCCCTCTGGTTCCTGTACTAATTTTTTGCTGTGGGAAAACTGGTTTCCCTGTTTTTTCTGTCTTCCCATCATTGTCTTTGGTGTTGTTACTGTCCCTGTACTGTGTGTAATTAAGTATTTTCTAGCTTGTAATAAAAACAATGGTAATATTTAGAATGGAAGGGTGAGCTGAGATGGAAAGCAAGAAGTTAAAGAAATGGGAAAAACAAATACACAGACTGAAGGGAGAAAACAGAACAAGGTATCAGACAAGAAGATTTCAAAGGTATAAACAGGGAGCTTTAGTGTACTAATCGACAGTAAGCTGAACAGACATTAGAGAGGCAGAGAGAGGATTGAAAATCAAAAATAAAAAAAAAAGGTAAGAATAAAAATAAAAAAATAAGTAAATAAAATAAAAATCTATTTATAAAAATGTATTACAATAAAATGAAAAAATTAAAAATTAAAAAAAACCAAAAAACCAAAAAACCTCCAAGTTCAAATGCAGTGAAGTCTCAGTCTCCAATCCTGGAAATGGTGCCTCAGATGTTGTTCTGTAGTTGTCTCATCAAAGGGGACGCATAAAGTAGAACAAAACTACACACACCCGCACAAAAAAAAAACCCCACCAAGTGTCCCAAGTTCAAATGCAATACAGTTTCAGTAAGTTTTTCAGCTTGCAGGTATAATTTGGTTGTTCTCTCATCAAAGGTAGGGAGACAAAGAAAAAAAAAGAGTCTGGAGACAGTTCTGAGAATGGTATCTGCAACTGTGGCTTGCCTGCCTGCAGCTGTCAGCCTGCTGTTGCTGGAGGCGTTATTTATGCAGATCCCTGTGGTGAGCTTAGCACTCACCTGGCCCTGCAGGCTTTGTTTGCTCAGATTTCTCCTGTGTGGGAGCCTCTGCTACAAGCTTTCCCCTTTCCAAGCACTGGGAAAGGTGACACTGCACCCACGTTCTCAGGCCTGCGTATTTATTTACAGTTCATGTAGGAGGTGGGTCTTCCCCACTCTCCTGTGCAGTTCTCCTCCCACCTCCGCTTTCACAAGATTTCCTGCTCCTGATTACTGGGCGGTGCTGCTGCTCCTGCCAGCCGCCATGTTTGTTTACAGTTCACGTGAGAAGTGGGTCTTCCCTCCTGTCCTGTGGAGTTTTCCTCCCTCTGCCAATCTCACAAGCTTTCCCCCTCCTGGTTGCTGGGCGCGCGCCCCGCACCCGCCAGAGGCTCTCCGGCCTGCCCGGCTTGTTTATTTACAGTCCCGGGAAGGATTCCCTTCCCCCAATCTTTGGCACTCAGTGCGCCCCACCCTCTTTCCTGCATGTCTTATTTGTTCTTATTGCTTATTATTTGGTTTCTCTTTTTTTCCCTGGGTGGAGGTCAGTCTGTCCAGGGGGCTATGCTGCTCTGGCCCAAGCTTGTCTGTGGGAGTACCGCAGTACCGTGAAGCTCACCTGGTTCGCATCTTCCCAAGCCGTCTGGGTGCTGATGACTGGCGGCCCGGGGGCCCTCCTGTTTTCTCCGTTTAACGTGAAGTGGAGATTCTCTGTGCCGGCTGGAGGTGTGGAGGGGTCAAAGTTATACCTTTTCTCAGTGATTATGCCTGCAAAGTGTGTCTCCAGCATCTCTCCAAGATTTCACCGTAGGAGGCTCGCTTTCTGCTTCCTCCCTCTAGCCGCCATCTTGGAATCTCCAAGTATTGGATTTTAAAAGTGAGAATGATTTTGGCTACCAGTTCTTTCCCTCACTATTCACCAAGAAGGGATTTGACCTTTCATTAAGAACATACTTGAAGTTCAAGAATCCATTTTGGGGCAGTGTCTGGAAGAAAGGAATTGTTGAACAAATGAAATGGCTCAAATGCTCTTTCCTCCTCCTCTTGCAGAGATTTTCCCTCCATGACTTGGCTGACAAAGGTAAGACTTAGGCTAGGTGTGCTTTCTTCTAAGAAAGTGCTTATCTTAGGAAAGCAAAGCAGACCCTTTGTCTGTTCATGGTTAAGGGAAAAGGTAAACAGAAGCCATGGAGTTTTCCTAAGTAGGAGAGCAGACAGAAAATCAGGCAGAAGCCAAAGTAGGACAAACTAGGAAGCCTTAGGCAGGTATCCAGCATCACTGAAGATGGTTAAGCAATGTCCAGCCTACATAACTACACAGTGAGTAGCTGTGCTCATGTCCTCAAGAATCTTTAGCAACTCAGGAGGTGGCTGGATATGGAAATGACTCTAGCAGAGGCTAGAGACCCGCTTGATAAAGGAAAGCACACTCCACTGGAGTCAAGAAATCAGATTGAGAGTTGTTTTGGTTAGCAGAGAAAGGATAGATTTGAAACCTATAGCAGGAAGAATGTTTATCAAGTTCTAATGGGGATGAGTTGAGAGGAACATAAAAAGATTAATTTGGGGCAAGGATATGTGATACTGTGATATAATGAATATTTAGTCTCTGCTCTTGGTTCCTGGCACATAGCTTCTAAAACCCTTGAAATCTCTAAGAGAAGTGTCTTTTTGTGTAGTATTGGGATGACTGATGCCTGGGAGCTCCTGGAGAGTCTCAAGATTAAGATTGCTTTGGCAATCTCAGCTGAAGGCTGAGTTGATTGTCAATGGCTAATGATGTAATCAAGTATGTCTCCATAAAGAAGCTTCCAGAAAAATCCCAAAAAGACTAGATCTAGAGACTTTCTGGATTAATGAACATGTGGAGGTGCCTGGAAAGGACATGGCAGGTCTCCATCCCTGCCTCATACCTGTAAATCTATCTCTTCCATCTGGCTGTTCATCTGTATCCTTTATTATATTCTTTATTAATATAATACATCAATAAACATAAGTAAGTGTTTCCTTGAGTTCTGTGAGCCATCCTAACAAATGAATCAAACCCGAGGTAGGAGTTGTATGATCCCCAATTTATCACAAGTACAGTTGACAATTAACTACCAGCGACTGACTTCCAAATAGGAGCTCTCTTTTGTCTTTTAATAATTTAAACATATTTTATTATTTTTCTTTGTGTATATTTGTGTGTATTCTGTTTTTCTCTTTTTAAAAATTGTTAATTCATTTATTCATATTTGTATACATCGTTTGGGCCATCTTCTCTCTCCCCTGCACCCCCGCCCTGCCCCAACTTCCAGGCAGGAGCAATCCTGAGGGACTGAGTCCTTAACCTGTAAAATCCAACATTACCTCGATGTAAGATAGCATCAGAACTGAAGTAGATTATAGGGCCCCTAGTTGGGATCCACTTACACAATTTGGTGATGAGAGGTAAAAACATTTAGAATTGCACTGAGGGTATTGAGAGTAGAAACTTTGATTTTGCCTGACTCAGAGAGGATGAAAATAGGGAAGCAAAGACTCAGGATGGAGGAAGAGTCTGACAGCAATAACTTTAGCAGTTAATATTTACTGAGCACTTTATAATATGCCATGTTCAGTTCTCACAATAAGGATCAGCATTTTTTTCCTATAATGGGTCAGACAGTCTTGTGAACCTTACAGTATCTCTCATAGTTATTTGGCTCTAGAAAATATGTAAATGAGCTGGAACAGCTGGATTTGGCTCATAGTGGACTAGTTTTGGTCCAAGGGTTATAGTTTGGCTCAATCATTGCTCTAAGAAAAGAGTGATATGATTCTCTGCATCATAGATGTGAAGAATGAGTCAGTGAGTGATTTGGTTTCCCCTTAACAGATATACCCATAAAGGGCAGGCATGAAATGCACCCAAAAGAGATTTATGGAATGGTGGGATACCCACCAAACACAGAAACATGTCACTTGGTACAGGTAACCACCCTGTACTGTATGTCTCTAGATATCCCTCTTATAATGACTACAAAAATCTTCAATGCAAAAAAGCAAAACCATGCCATTAAGCAGACTTCATGAGTTCTGTATTTCAGGAGCACATTGGGAGTGAAGATATTAGGGAAAAGAGAGCGAATCCCTCCTTTTTTGGATCCTTTGGTTGCATTCTTTGGAGGCACATCCCTTTGGCCCATTGGCTCCTCCTTAGTGCTGGCAATACAAGGTCAGCAAGGAGAAGACATGAGGGGCTGGTGTCAGGAAAGCAGTCTTCAGACAGGCACCCTTCTCTCAGCTCCTGCTTGCCTCCTAATAAGTGTAGTATCCTGTGCAGTGGACAGATGGACACCTGCCTCACAAGAACTTGAAATCTAGAACAGAAGGCATATAACAGACTTCACATTATCATGGATCTTTCTGAAGTGCCTTTGCTATTGCATCTTCAAGACAAACATATTGGATCATATATTTGCTGTTGAAGTCTGACACTACTTGAAGGTTAAGGTCTTTCACTGTATCACTTAGGGTATTTACAACCTAATACTGATAAGATAAATATCATAGTGACAGAAATAGGACTTGTATTTTAATTGCCAAAAGGCTGTAAGCCTTCACTAACAGAAAAAGATGTGGAAGAAAGCAGTCCTGACACATTTCTGTTTCAATTGAAGCCCTAAAATCATAACAAGTTCACCATTATTAGCTATGTTTTGCAGCTGTGAAAATTCACAGACATGGTCTGTGACCCAGACAGGCCCCTTCTTACCTTCAGTAGCCCTGAAACATATTTGCTTCCTTAGAACAAAACAGGAAATAACTTACAAATCAAGAGAATGCTCAAAGTCTGCTAACTTTTCTGAGAGCACTGCACTGTATCTGAGAGAGGCAAGTACTTCTGGTTGGTTTTGGGTAAGCAGGGAGTCTAAACACTTGGGCCTACTCTTTGCTTGAAGATGAAGAGACACTGCTAATGCTTAGCAAAGTGTCTTTTACCTGGATGTGTCTGACCAGAGTCTTCCATGATGTTTCTGTGATTTCTCCATATGTAGTGTGTTGTGTAGACCCTGTGTGATCAAGTATCACATTAGGTCATTTCAATTTACATTAAATAAAATTCAGTGATACTAGCCACATTTCAAGTACTTAATAACCACATGTGGCTAGTTACTACTGTATTGGAAGCAAAGGAATAGGACATTTCTATACTGCAGAAAGTTCTCTTGCATGGTACTGTCACTGTAGACTGGCAGCTATAGATAGTGTGAGCAGGTTAGGGGTCATGTGTCCATATAGTGGAAATTATTTATTTTGAAAATCATTCCTGTTTGATTGCACATGTTTGGGTATAGTATCTTGCCTATCTGGGTTTGAAATTTATCTATGTACAAGGTAAAGTATGCATTTGAAAAAGATACTGCAAGAAAATATACCAGAACATTGTTTGAGGGATGGAAATGTAGGCCGTCATTTTGTTTCTATTTGTTGTGAACTGTACGCATAGAGTTTTGTTGGCTCCTCCCACAACATATGACTCAGAAGACATTTGTTGTTTGAGTTCCTGGAACTAACCATGCCTGAAGCTCAGTCCACTCCAGCTGGATTTCCTCATTCTATGAGCAAGTTAAGCCGATTTGGGTTGGGCTTTTATTACTTGCAGCCAAATGGGTACCTACTAATTTTGCTCCTTTTATGAATTGCTTTATCTTGTACAAGATATTTCTCCTAACAGTAGAAAGTATTAATGTTAAAACTATGTGACAGCAATATCCTATTGTATTTTGTGTACCACCATGTGCTGGTATTCATGAGCCCTTACAAATAGTTTGTCTGAATTAAGCTAGACTTGATTGCCAAAAATCCACAAGGAATATGCTATAATGTGCCAAAGTAACTTCGTTTATTAAAAGGAAATTTGAGGCAACTGTTATTGCCGAACTGTTTGGAGTTCTGACAGAAACATCCCCCCAAAATATGACTGGAACTTCATCAGTCACTACCATTGTCATGTTTGGTTGTAAAATACAGAGTAACATCTCACTTGACCGACAAACTCCAAATTATCATAATTTATCACTAGAGAGTTAGAGAGCATTCTCATTCCCTAATCTGGCTAGTTCCAAGGATACTAAATCACAATTTCTGTTTTAACAAGTGAGACTATTTGCAAGTGTTCTAACACCCATTGGTTTGGCTGATCAAAGGCATCTACCAGACTTGGCTCTAAACACAGGCTCGGGAGTTTGCCCTGGGATGATATTTTGGTTGGCAATGCTATTGAAAAGATTTTAAATTACCCCATCTCGTAGATCCCTCTTCCCTCTCAATTGACTGGCTAGCAATAGAGTCACGTAGGTATTTATAGCTCTTCATGTCCAAATGCTGAGATAAATCTAAAAGAAAATGGCACCTTCTGGAGGCTGCCCTTCGTGGCTTCTCTGAGTCATTCCCCTGTGTTTTCTGGGCTCTTTTATAGTCTTTTGGCGGTGGGTTTAACTGGGACTTTAAACACATGAATCTTTTTCTTGAAGTCACACATTCCACAGTTTGCTTAGAGGTGTCTCCGGTGGCAGGGATAATGTCAACTGGAATGTGTTGCCTGCTGACCCTGGGCCCCCTAGAGATTTGTCACTGGCTTGCTATAGCAACCACCACCATGGGATTGTGCTCCCCCTCCAAATGGAAGGCAGGGTCATGTAAGGGCAGGGCCATCTGCAGCTGTGCAGAGGAAGTGATGACAGTAAGGGACTGGATGGTCTGGGTACCTGCTCCCTCCACATAGCCTCTCTTCCTCCTATTGTTAGTCCATGGATTTTCCCTTTCCATCTCCCAAAAGCACAACTGCTCTTCCTCCCTCCTCCAGATCAGTCCCCTTTCCTCAGCAGCCTCTCAGTTTGCGTCCTAGCTTGCCAGGCCTAGGTGTCTGTGGCTTGTGTAAGTTTGGTGTTTCTCAGAGCTGTCAGCTGGCACAAATGATACCCCTGTGATCAGGGTGCATTTGTCAAGGGTCTTCATGCTTGCCCTCTCATTTGAGCCTCACACCCTCTCTAGGATGCAGACAAGGTAGAATTATAACCAGTAATTTAGAAATGAAGAAGGCTACTAGATTTCCTTTTCTACTTCCTTATTCTTTTTTCACTTGACTTTTTGGCTCCAAGACTTACCATGAATGAACATCACAAAGGAAAGAAATTATCACGGTGCTCTACAGTCACAGAGAAAGAAGCAAATAACAGAGTTTCTCAGTACTTCCCATCATCAGAAAAACATTTTATTATCTGTAGCTGGCTAATCTTGTCCAACTACTTTAAGGAAGATAAAAATGTGTCCTTCTCATTCTAGTTTCCATTGGGAAAAATAATCATATAGTCTGAATATTATTATAATTAATAATGGTAGTAACTAATATTTATTGTGATATTTTATTTTATACTAGGCACTTTGCTAAATTCTTCTGATAAAATACATCATGTAAATCATGTAACCAACACTATAAAGCATTTGTTAAAGAAAATAAAGAATAAAATGACTATATCACAAAATTATGAAAGGCAATTTAGCACCTGATTAAGAACATGGAGTTTGGGGGCCAGGTTCAGAGGAGCATGTCTATAATCCCTCCTACTCTGGAGGCAGAGATCAGGAGGTTTGCAGTTTAAAGCCAGCCTGGGCAAAAAATTAGCTAGACGCCTTCTCCACTAAAAGGCTGGGTATGGTGGTGTCCATCTGATAGCTAAGCTACATGGGAGGCATAAGTAGGAGGATTGTATTCTGAGGCCAGCAAATATGGGCAAAAACTCAAGACCCTGTCTGGAAAATGACTAAAGCAAAAAAAGGGCTAGAGGTATGGCTCAAGTGATAGAGCTCCTGCCTAGCAAGTGCAAAGCTCTGAGTTCAAATCCCCAGGACTGCCCACCTACCACCAAAAAAAGAATATGGAATTTGGGAACTAGATTCAATCCCAGTCTCACTTACTAGCTGTGTTACCTTTGGCACATGACTTAACCTATCTGTGTGGCAATATTCTCCTCTGTAAAATGGGATAATAATAGGACAATATTCTCCTCTGTAAAATGGGATAATAATAGGACCTACTTCCAGGATTGTTGTGAGAATGAACAATTTTCCATGTTTACATATGTTAAGTCCTTTGTCAATTTAAAACCCTTTTTTGCTTAGTCCAAAGAAAATGCTATCTGAGTGTTACTATGGTTACTATGTATAATCACTACCGATTACACCAATTGAATGTTGCTATGGTTATGCTGTGTGACACCGAGCAAATTAGTTAATCTCCCTGTGCCTTCAGTTCTTAGTTTTTCTATTTGTAAAATAACACTGCCTGCCTAATAGGGCTGTTATGAATCTGTGGGAGATAATCTTAACCTATTAGCATCTGGCACATTGTAAATGCTTAATAACTGTTACTTACTAATGCAATAAGTCCTAAATGGATAAATTTGGAACTTAAGCAATCACAAAGAAATCATACTCCCCAAGTAGAGCTCTGGGTGTCAGACTACTTACTGGCCACGCTATGGAAGTTGCTGGGTCCATTTGGCTTCAGAGATCATGGCACCCAAACTTGTTCATAGACAAGGTAAACAAAACCACTTATAAAAATTAAAAATTACTTGGGAATGAAAAGAATACAATCCCCTGTCAATGAAGGCAGTTTCCCTACCAGAGTTTACCTTTTCTCTTAAGGAGGTGGTCTTCAGAGTTGCTGCAGCCTAAGTGAGGCATTCAGCTCTTGGGGTAGAAGGGACAGGTGCCACAGAGGCATCAGACCTGCCTCACTCCACCTCCTATGAAAGCATAGACTGTGGAGGTAGAATCGGCACATGCAGAGCTCGAAGCTGCCCCTGGGTTAAGAGCATCAGCGTGGGTTGAGAAAGGGCTGAGTGTGAACCTTCAGCAGCAGAAGCACATTCGGAGCCCAGGGAGCAGGTGTCTGGCACCTCTCAGCTCAGCAGCCAGCTTCTCTCTCCGCTGACATTTCGAAGGCACACAGGCAGTGTGCATCTCTGCCAAGGACTGTGAGGATGAGGTTTACACAGCCTGTGCCCACCTACTTGCTCCATGTGGAAATTTGCTCTCCTGCCCATCCAGTTAAGAAAAAGGATGCAGGAGACCAGAGGGAGGGAATGCTATTCTATTGTGGTTGTTTTGGTTATGAAGTGTGTTTTATCACAGAATTCTGGGTTGCCCCTTCCCAGGAATGAAAACAACCTCAGTGTAAATGGTCACCCTTTTCCCCTCCGAAGCATCACAAAATTAGGAATCTTCACTGATCCCACCTGTGAAGTTGCCGGTTGACCTCTGCTTGGTCAGATACCCAATACTATGACAGCATCCACAAAGGAGATTAGTATGTAGTCTTTTTGAACTGTGGTATGAATGAATCAAAGTCTGAGACAGACTTGCTCTTCTTTGTTTAAAGCCATGTCAAAGCATGCTTTTAAAGTGCTCGACTTCACGCTTCACAGAGTTCACTCTGAGTCCCGACTCTAGAATGGATTGGTACTCACAAGACCTTTCAAGACTCCTGCCTGGAATTTCATTACTGAGATTCTTCAGGTCATTTCCCATGGCAGTCATCGCCCTAATGACTGCAGACCATTCACACTCTGCAGGGCCAACTCCCTCAGCCACACTCCCTCCAGGGCTGTGAGCTACACCTTCCCAACTCTCCAGTGGTGGCAGATCTGTTGGAAAAGAAGAGGTGCCATTTTCTTGAAATCGAATTTGTCCCCATGGAGAGAAGAATACCAGCAACCTGGGTCCCATGACTGGAACAAAATTCCTATTAACAAAAACTCTGTGGGACGCAACGGGGAGAGCTGAGTGCGTCCTCTAAACCAGGATTTAGATGAGCCCTTTGTTCCTTTCACTCTGTGTAGCAAGTTCTGTGGGACTTTTTGAAAATACTCTGGCAGAAGCACTTCCTCATAAGATCATCAAATCACAGTATGATTAAACAGCTAAATACATGGCAAACCCTCCTGTAGTGTGGGCTTAACACAGGGCCAGAAGTCACCTTCTTCCAAAGCTTTTACACTTAAGGCCCATGGTGCCACAGGCTTTCTAAATGGAAGTAGCCCAGGCTGTGGTTTTTGGTGTTTGCCTGCCAGACATAATTAGTTTAACACCAAGTTTCATTGATATGGTGAAATTTGTAGCTTTCATGTTAGCAGAACATTAATAAGGTGGGCTCTGAAGACAGAGCCAAGTCCTTTGTCCAAGAGGTGCTGAGTGAGCCAAGATCCCATAGCTCCACCTGGCAGCCTGCACCTATTTGTTCTTGCCCTCACAGTGGAAAGAGTGGCTTGTGCGGGTGACTTTAACATCCAAGTCACTGTGGCTTTTTAGAGGCTGAGATGCATTCTGACAGAGCTTGTATTTGGGCTTAAGCTGTGACTTCAAAGTTTCTTTGACCCAAGCCCTCCTCGGTATCTGCCATCCCTGATTGGTATACTGAGTGATCAGGGGGCTGTTTGTCCACGGAAGACACTGTGCAACTGAAGAGGCATCAAGGTGGGTCTCCATTGTGATAGGAAAGGCTCCACGTTCTCAGTCTGTACCAATTAAGGTAGTTGCACTTCAGAAATCACTTTGTGATTTTTCTGAATCTCAATGGAGAAAAACTAAAAGAAGCAAAGAAAGCCTCAACTGGATCTAAAAATAAGGCATGTTTTAAAGCTTCCAGTAAGTAACTTTTGTGCCACGTATAAAATTATTCAGGTGGCTGTGAGTTCCTTGAAAATAAGAGTGATGGGGCCACCCTGTTGGGTCTTTACCTTGAAATAACACCAGCTGCCTGGCCTGTGTTCATGGTATGTTTGCTGGATGAGAAATTCATCCAGCTTCAAAACTACAATACTGCAAAATCCTAAGCCCCAGGATCTCTTAAGTACAACACCTAAGACCTCTGAATGTCTTGTCCTGTTAGCAGTCTGCCCAAGGTATTGAATAAACCTGAACATGCTACAACAGCATTTTGTTCATAGAAATCCCTGATCCCTGTTTTGAATCCCCCAAGGGTTGAGATCCAGGATTTTATAGATTTTAGCAATGGGATGAATCTGATGGCTATGTCATCTGTTAACCTCACACCAACACATCAGAGGTCCATATCAGTACGCATGCTTGTATTTGCAGAGGTGCATTCGAGCAGCCGTATTTGGTAGTATGACTATAAATGAAGTTTTTAAATACCTTCTTATCAGTGCAAGTCAATGCCAAATGAATTAAGAAAAACTTTTATACGAGCTTTTGGGATTCTGGAATTAGGGGTTAGGAATTATGGACTTGTATTCTTTATAGAATGTCTTTTCCTCTTAGAAGCAGGATTTTCAAAACTAGGAATGCTTCACTGTGCTATTTTTGCTTCTTTCTCCTCACCAAAATGTCTTGAAGTACAATTTGCATCAGACACCTTTATATTCAAGCTCCTCCAAGGAGTTAGCTAGTACTTTAGGAAACTGTGTTTTACACTGTTTTCTTTCATCTGCAGATAGGCTAATCCAAACTGTCGTTTTCTAATGCAGAACAACCTTTCTATTCATTCATTCATTCATATCAAACATTTAATATTTGATATGTGCAAAATACAGTACTAGGCTCTGACATAATTTCTGAATGGTTTGGAAGTGTAGTAAAAACCTAGAATGCAGGAATTTAAACTATCAAGCATAATATTCATGAAAAAGAAATAATTAGGAGATAGCCACTTTGAATCAAGGAAGTAGTATAATCGACACAAGGGACCTGATCTCTGCGTCACACACACTCTCCAGAGATCAGGAGAGGGAAGATGCTTTGACTTCCAACCAGTCAGGAAGTTGTGATGTTACTGAGGGGTAATCTTTACGGATCTAAAGAGAAAAGCGGGAGGGAAGGAGACACGTAGATAGATGACACCTTCACATGGAGACTCGGTGCTGGAAGAGTTCATGCCAGAACACACCAGAAGCTGTTATTTGGGGATCAAAAGGGTAAAAAACAACAGGAAAAAAAAAATGCATATCCCTAATACCTGGGAAGTTTTAAGAGGACTAGTCATATTAGCCAGAGAGCTTAAGTTACTGTCTTTAGGAAGAAGAAATCCTCTTGGTCTCATTCTTACCTAATCTTTACCTATAGTATGCTATAATTAACATCCATGTCTTCAAAATTCATCAAGAGAGCCAGGCACCAGTTCTCTCACACCTGTAATCCTAGCTACTCAGGAAGCAGAGATCAGGAAGATTGTGGTTCGAAGCCAGCTGGGGCAAATAGTTCACAAGACCCTATCTTGAAAAATCCTATCACAAAAAAGGGCTGGTGGAGTGGCTCAAGGTATAGGCTCTGAGTTCAAGCCCCAGGACCACAAAAAAAAAAAAAAAAAATCAGAGAGAGAGAGAGAGTACTTTCCCAAAGGTTAAAAACAGGAATGAAATGAATATTTGAGAGTTATTATGTGGAGCAAAGCAGGCCCCACATAAGGAACAATAAAAAGTACAAACTGAAGGTCACTGGGGCAAGAAGAAAAAAGACATTGACCTTAAATGGACACATGTACCGAACTATAAATTAAACACACTCTCCCCTGTCCATGTTGTGGAAGTCTCCTTGGTTCTTTCAGGAATGTGTGGACCGTTCACAGTGGTCCAGGATGGATAATGACCAAATGGCTTCTTCCCAGGCTCTGGTGCAGTGTGGGAGTGAGCAGATGAGGCTGCCAGCAGCCTCCCTCGGCTGCCATGTGGTGGGCTGGACTCCATGAAGAACCCTTTGTTCTTCCTCTCAGTAGCCACTACAGTTGCTCTGTGTTTTATTTTCAATTAAATTTCTACTAATCCCAAACTACAGAAACACATAGCTGCTGGCGCTCCCCCTTCCCTTCCGAAAGTAATACGCTCTGCAGAGAAACCTTTCATTGTACAAGCCCCGCCTTGAACACGCCATAAAAGACGCATATGCCACTGGTTTGCCGACAAGTGCTTTCAAAAAGGTGCTTAATGGGCCCCCGGACCCTGGGCTTCCAAGGAGGCCTGTGAATAGTGCCTCTTGTTAGGGTGGTTGCTATAGCGAGCCCTTGTTTTTAATTCAATTGCACAGTAAATAATACTTTATACACGGTGGGAAACAAATGGTCACTATAAATTGCCTACTCTTCATTTGGTCAAAAAGGGGCATTTATGCTTTGAGGAATGCAACAGAACACCTGCCTCCTCAACTTATTTGGATTTCAGCTCTTTTCCCACCTGGTGAGGTATTGAGTCTTAATGGATCCTAAATACTTGTAGCACCATGAAAATCAGATTTATTAACATTTTAAAGACAACATTTTTACACAAATATTTCCCAAATTGTTTGGGCTGAGTCTGGATGGGAAGTCCAATTTCTACTGATGAACAGACCCTTGACCCTCTCTATTCTACAACACTGAAGAAATGGGGACTTTGGAGAGAAAACTGTAGCACCAACAAACAGAAAATGTGGTTTAGTAAGCATCTATATCTCATGATAAATAGTTGACAGCTTTGGGAATACATGATTGTTCTGGAAACATGGAAAAAACAGAAGTGGGCTGAAAGAAATCAGAGCGGGATAGAAAAGAGCCACCCTGCCTGTAATATGCAGCTGGGGGGCCAGGAATTATACACTGCTGGGGAATAAAAATAAAAGGAGCATAGAGGTTAATAAAATGGGGACATACTCCTCTCTCCAGACACCGTAAGGCGAAAATTACTTATCACCTGCTGGAGTGTATATGAGGACCGGCCAGTGACCGAGTGTGCAGCAGGGAGTATTTTGTAGCCGATAAGTAATCTGAAAGAAGCCCTGCAACAGGCTCCCCAGCAGAACAGCATCTCCTGGCTGCTGGCTCCTCATTAGAGGACAACAGCTGTTTCTTACTATAATTAGCTCACAGTTCAATAGTTAGCTCCAGTCTCTTACACCTGTACCACACATAACGTGGAAATTACAGAAGCACATCACATGTTGTTTTTTTCTTAAATCACCTCCACTTACACACGTTGTTAAGCATCTAATAGAAAACAACCGTGCCTTCCCCAGTTCCTTTCCTCCTTGGATGGCTTTTTAAAAGCAAGTTGGGAAAGTCTTTGTTTTTATGGGCCCCAGTTCCCCCTTTCCAGTCTCACCTCCATGCTCCATAGCCCCCTGAATTAAAGAAGGTTTCCAGTGTTGTCAACCAACCCACCAAGCATCAGGCCATAAAATCTTGTTTTCAGCCACCTGCAGGATGATGGAGGGAAGAGGAAACTGAACTGAGAAAGTGGTTGGGGGGAAGGGGGGGAACTCCAGCTGGCTGCTGAAGATGGTTTCCACAGAATTCTTTGGGGGGGCGGAAGGGTGCAGAATCTCGGGTCATTTCCTGCCAGGTCTGTACTGCATGGGGGGAGAATCCATAATCACACTGTCTCACAGTTCCATTAGTGTCAGAACTCATTAGGAGCCCAATCCACTCGGCAGCAGTGGGCACACAAAAGAAAGAACCAGCCAAAGTGTACAGACTGGCTGCTTAGTACTTGTTAGAATTGGGGGGCAGGCGGGAAGGAGGGATTGTAAAATTCCCGGCTGGGTAATTAGAGTCAGCAGGGAAGCAGATAGGCAATAGCAGGCCTCTCATTTCTCTTCTGGCAGTTTTAAAGGATTGGCAGGGGCCGCTTTCTTCCAGGGGTGAGGCAACGCTCCTGTCATTGTTCATAAAAGAAAAAAATGTTCATCCATTTGTGCCCTGTTCCTGGGTGAAGCCAAGGAGGGGAACTATTGGGACCTGGTTAGGACAAGGAGAAGAGGGTGGTAAGAGGTGGTCACCTGGGGTGCAGTAAGCTCAAGCAATTTAGTGGACTTTCTGACATCTACTATATCCCGTTCCTTATGCATTTGGTGAGGAAACTCAAGAAGGCTGTGGAGGCATGACAAAATATGACAGTATTATTATCTATATCAACTGGTTTTGGCATAACAATATATCATTTTGATTTTCTTCAAATTCAACTGCAGCAACAGATTCAAGGTGATATAGGAAAAATAGAGGCAAAATGATTGTTGTGTTTGCCTTTCAGATCAATTTTATAACATTTGAAAACTTATCCATCCAAACTTTTTGTAATTGAGGTGTAATCTACATGCAATAAAATTCTCCTTTCTGAGGTGTGCAATCCGCTGAGTTTTGACAAAGACATGCCTTTGTGTAATTATCACTAAAATCATGTTCAAAACATTTCTATCTACCCCAAAAAGTTTCTCTTGCCCCTTTTCAGTCAGTTCCCTTTCCCAGCGCACCCCACCCCAAGCGGCAGCCTCAATGAACCACTCACTGATTTGATTTTAGTCACTCTGATTTTCCCTTTTCTAGAACGGATGTAAGTGGAATATGGCGTGTGGGCTTTTGACTCTGGACTCTTTGAGCTAGTATAATGCTCCTGTGATCTTCTATGTAGTTGTGCTTTTCAGTGATCTCTTCCCATTGCCTGTCGTGCAGTGTTTCTTTGCATGAATATACCACTGTTGGTTTATCCACTCACCAATCGAAGGGCATGTGACCTGCTCCTACTTTGAGGTTATTGTAAGTAAAGCTGCCATGAATGTTTAGATTTAAGTCTTTGTCGAGATACGTTTCCATTTTATTTGATGATCTCCTCTTCTGTTATCAAATAGGAAAATAAATAGAATCATCTGATACACACAATCATCTAACTGATAAGAAAGGAAGTGGTCACCAGCATGACTAAGTTATAAGAACAAACACAATTCTGTGTGTTCCAAAATGGGGCAGCATATGCAGAAGGAAAGGAGCAATGAAAGAAAGTTACAGCTGTCTTCTCTCACATGGGACCAGAATTTCAGGGAGCTTTCCGTCTTTGTGACTGTGTATGATGTGCTTGTATCTGAAATCAGTGAAAGAAAGAAAGCTCATGTAGTTGCGAAATTAATACTCATTAAGCACAACACTTGGAAACAAACTTTCTTCTGATAGTTTATAATTTTAAAAGTCTACAGATTATGAAACACACAAAATATCAACTGAAAGTACAAAAACTAAGGAGAAATAATTAAATCTAAAGCATGTCTCAGGCTTCATTAAAACAACATATCTGAAGATCTCGGTAAGCAGAGTACTATACACTGATTAGAAACAACTGAGCTGAGGGCCAATACAAAAGTCAAAGTAGAGAATGGTCCATATGTGTATTCTGGGGCTACCATTCGCATAACAGACAGACTCAACTTGCATGTCAAAACACAATGGCATGCTGCCCTGTGTTGCTGAACTTGACTCTTAAAAAGTCAAACCATGTTCTGCAAGCTTCATGCAAGGTGAGAGACTTCCAAGCAGAGCTGTGATGGCACTTGAAGGGATGTGTCATGGAGGAGAATGTACCAAGGCTGTTTTATGCTAGTTTACCATTGGCCATCATAAAAACTGCCTTTTTGCCAACAGAAATAATTCCAACCACTTTCCAAAAAAAAAAGCAACTAGGAAAGTATTGGACTAAGAAACCATTTTAAGCATCATTTTTTTAAGCTAAAGCTTCATTTTCAAGCACACCTGAAACCAAAATGATGCATTCTGTTTTCCTAATTCCTTTGTTTAAGGTCCTGACCTTAACTTTGCTATTATACATTTTGGGATTTCTGGAGCCCTGCTTTACCCTGAGGGAAAATAAGGAAACAAATAAGCTTTAAAAAATTCGTTTTGACCTAACCCTACATCCTAAAGTCACCACTGAAACACATCAGATTGAAAATCTGCAAGGTCGTAAGGCCGAGCTCACAGGAAAACTAGAAGCTGTGAAGGACATAGATCTGCTGAATGTATTAAGCTTGCATATGTGTGTGTGCTTTTTCTAATTCTCTAAGGTAAATTTATACCAATCCATACAGATGTACTCTTTTCTGTTTATTATTCCCAACTGTACAATAGAGGTTAATGTCATGCAAAGGGGGGAAAAAACCCCAAGAGTTTGACAGCACTCCCCCTATTTTATTTTAAGGCCAAAACAAAGAAAATGAAAGCTTGTTCTTTGGACCAGCATTTATCCCTCCCTAATTTTACCCGGACTGGATCATCTTAAATCTGATTTGGGATTTGAGCATTATTTGGATTAGCTCATTAGTGGGGCACCATTCTGACAAGCCACTAATCTGGGGCACTGGTGCACAGCACCATGACAGTATTACGCTGAAAATGAGAAATCTAATGGGATTAGACAAATCCTTGTGCAAATGGTCTAAAGGTACTTTGTATGATGGTCCGTGAGCTGGGGAATGCAAGAGGCAGACAGATAGAGGCATCAGACTCAGTTGAGCTAGAACACACTCAGTCCCAAGGGGATTTCTTTCTGAAAGGCAGCAGTGTCTTATCTTACTTATCTAAGCAGGTTTTGTGAAATACCAACCAATGGCCCAGATTAAAAAGTAATAATAAAACATAATGACCTTGGGGGTAGAGGTATCAGTGTGAGGGGCTGTGAGCAAGGGAGTTTTATGGTACTACTCTGATGTGATCTCATATCTGTGTAGTGCAAGCCGAAAAGTCACAGGGTAAGAACTAATTGGCAGCTGGGACCAGCAACCTTTACACTCTAAAGTTAACTTGTGCAGTATTGGCTATGCAAAAACACTCCATTGATGGCTTCCCTCTGTTGCAATGATTTTCTTTTCCTCTCTTCACTTGTAATTTTAGTTGTTTCTAAGATAAACAGAACATGCTGGTTTCCCTTTGCTTAGAATTGGGCTGACACTGAGATCAGAAACTGCTGAAGTCAAATCACACGTGATTTATAATGTCCAGATGTGGTTATGGGGCAGCAGACAACACACACTCGAAGTGGGAAGCAAAAGTTTCCATGGCATTTTCTTGCTTGTATGTGGAAAATCAAGCCATTAAGAGAGACTGGGAGTTAACCCCCAGGATTTAATTCCTTTTATCATATTGTGCTGCTGCTCTGCCACCTAGTGGTGACTTTTAGTGCTCCGTGAAAGACCTCCTTAATAGAAGCCTCCCCACAATTTAGTGTTTTTCCTTAAGACCAGAGGAAAATTCAATGTCAACCATTCTAGGAACCATCTTTAAAATGAGCATGTGTGAGACAAAAGAAAATGCATTTCCAGTACATGTTAATAACATGCCAAGTCAAACACACATCTTTTTCATATCCACCCTTGCCAGGTAACAAATGAGCATTTCAACTTAAAAGTCAAAAATTACCACTTAAGTATTTAGAATTGAATTCAAGAAATAATTGGGCTTTACTTTCTTAGTTTACGTAAACTTGCCAAAAGTGTTTAGGGATTTGGAAGATAAAGTCATCCCAAAACTAATGGATGGTGCATTTTAGTGTAGTACCTCTGTTTGAAATAACTTTATCTAGGGTGGAGAAGAACCTTAAAGGATGTTAGAACAAATAAGAATACACAACACAAGGTGATGAGAAGATACAAATTCCTGGTGTCTTAGACTCATAAGGACTTTCCAAAGCAGAGGATAGGAGAAATAAAGATCAGTACCTAATAAAAGAATATTCCAAAAACATTTTAACCTTCACTGTCAGAAAACAAAAGACAAGTTGAAAATAATTGTGGAAGTCCAGAGTCTCAAAACACAGTTCTAAAGATCACTGGGAGATGACTTTGGGTGTTGTGCTAAGTTACTTTTGAAAGTCAAGCATGCATCAGGTTTCATGCTTTCTAAGCAGAACAAAAAAAAGAACTGGGAGGAGTGGTCTATTTCCCAATTTTAATAAGATAGAGCAGTAAGTTTCATTAAAGGATCATTTCCTAAAGAGAGTTGCTTATAAGCATCTAGACAGCAAGAGAAAGGGAGGATTTTAACTTTTCCCTTTCAACAAAATCCATTTTTTTTTTTTTTTTTTGCCTTTTCTTCTTGAGATTCATGAAAACCTTTTGTCATTCAACTGTAAATGAGCAGTCATCTAGTATTTCACTTAAACACACACCAAAAGGGGCGATGTTGATTAATCAAAGTAGAAGAAGCAGACATGCTTTGCAAACAAAAACTCTGTTAGTGCTTCAAAAGCAACACCCATTGGTCACCAGGAACTCTGTTGCTAGGGAGGTGGTTACCAGGCCTAGGTGCTTTTATGGCAGCTCCATTTGTGGAGGGGTGGCCTTTGACAGCTTGTTTGATACCCTTTGGACTGATGACATGAATGAAGGGTTTTCAAATATTTAATTTTTCCCGTGAGTGTTGGCAAGAAGGAACCGTGCCATGAGACTGCTTTTCAAATGCAAGATTAAGGAAGGAGAGGAGGAAAAGTGGGGAGATGGGGAATGGAATCAGCTAGCCAGACTGAGAATGGGATGTGTGAGAGAGAAGTGGACAATGTCAGGAGCCCAGAGAAAACATTCCCTGGTACTCTTGAACTAAGCAAGGCTGACCCATGAGGACAAAGGAGGGATGACCAGGCACCAGTCACTTGGCCAGATCCTGACACACTCCATCCTATTTTTTCCAACACTCACCTATTTAAAAGTAGAACTCAACAACAAAATTAAGACAAAAAACATGCAAACAGCTGGAAACTAAATAACTCATTACTTAATGAAGAATGGATCATCGATGCAATAAAAGAGGAAATTAAAAAGTTCCTGGAAGTCAATGAAAATGAAAACACAACCTACTGGAACCTATAGGACACAGCTAAGGCAGTCTTGAGAGGAAAGTTTATAGACATGAGTGCATATATTAAAAAGACTGAAAGATCCCAAATCAATGACCTAATGATACATCTCAAACTCCTAGAAAAACAAGAACAAGCAAATCCCAAAACAAATAGAAGGAGAGAAATAATAAAAATAAGAGCTGAAATCAATGAAATAGAAACCAAAAAAACCATACAAAGAATTAATGAAACAAAAAGTTGGTTCTTTGAAAAAATAAACAAGATCGATAGACCCCTGGCAAACCTGACTAAAATGAGGAGAGAAAAAACCCAAATTAGTAGAATTAGGAATGCAAAAGGGGAGATAACAAACACCATGGCAGTCCAGGAAATCATCAGAGACTACTTTGAGAACCTATATTCAAATAAATTTGAAAATCTAAAAGAAATGGACAGATTTCTAGATACATATGATCATCCAAAACTCAATCAAGAGGAAATTAATCACCTGAATAGACCTACAACACAAAATGAAATTGAAGCAGCAATCAAGAGTCTCTCCAAAAAGAAAAGTGCAGGACCTGATGGATTTTCTGCTGAATTCTATCAGACCTTTAAAGAAGAACTGATACCAACTCTCCTTAAACTGTTCCATGAAATAGAAAGGGAAGGAAAACTGCCAAACACATTTTATGAAGCCAGTATTACACTTATCCCAAAACCAGGCAAAGACACCTCCAAAAAGGAGAACTATAGGTCAATCTCCTTAATGAACATTGATGCAAAAATCCTCAACAAAATAATGGCAAACGGAATTCAGCAACACATCAAAAAGATTATTCACCACGACCAAGTAGGCTTCATCCCAGGGATGCAGGGGTGGTTCAACATATGAAAATCAATAAACGTAATAAACCACATTAACAGAAGCAAAGACAAAAACCACTTGATCATCTCAATAGATGCAGAAAAAGCCTTTGATAAGATCCAACATCATTTCATGATAAAAGCTCTAAGAAAACTAGGAATAGAAGGAAAGTTCCTCAACATTATAAAAGCTATATATGACAAACCTACAGCCAGCATTATACTTAACGGAGAAAAACTGAAACCATTCCCTCTAAAATCAGGAACCAGACAAGGATGCCCACTATCTCCACTCCTATTCAACATAGTACTGGAATTCCTAGCCAGAGCAATTAGGCAAGAAGAAGGAATAAAAGGAATACAAATAGGTAAAGAAACTGTCAAAATATCCCTATTTGCAGATGACATGATCCTATACCTTAAAGACCCAAAAAACTCTACTCAGAAGCTTCTAGACATCATCAATAGCTACAGCAAGGTAGCAGGATATAAAATCAACATAGAAAAATCATTAGCATTTCTATACACTAACAATGAGCAAACTGAAAAAGAATGTATGAAAACAATTCCATTTACAATAGCCTCAAACAAAATCAAATACCTAGGTGTAAACCTAACAAAAGATGTGAAAGACCTCTACAAGGAAAACTATACACTTCTGAAGAAAGAGATTGAGGAAGACTATAGAAAGTGGAGAGATCTCCCATGCTCATGGATTGGTAGAATCAACATAGTAAAAATGTCGATACTCCCCAAAGTAATCTACATGTTTAATGCAATTCCCATCAAAATTCCAATGACATTCATTAAAGAGATTGAAAAATCTACTGTGAAATTTATATGGAAACACAAGAGGCCACAAATAGCCAAGGCAATACTCAGTCAAAAGAACAATGCAGGAGGTATCACAATACCTGACTTCAAACTATATTACAAAGCAATAACGATAAAAACAGCATGTTACTGGCACAAAAACAGACATGAAGACCAGTGGAACAGAATAGAGGACCCAGATATGAAGCCACACAACTATAAGCAACTTATCTTTGACAAAGGAGCTAAAAATATACGATGGAGAAATAGCAGCCTCTTCAACAAAAACTGCTGGGAAAACTGGTTAGCAGTCTGCAAAAAACTGAAACTAGATCCATGTATATCACCCTATACCAAGATTAACTCAAAATGGATCAAGGATCTTAATATCAGACCCCAAACTCTTAAGTTGATACAAGAAAGAGTAGGAAATACTCTGGAGTTAGTAGGTATAGGTAAGAACTTTCTCAATGAAACCCCAGCAGCACAGCAACTAAGAGATAGCATAGATAAATGGGACCTCATAAAACCAAAAAGCTTCTGTTCATCAAAAGAAATGGTCTCTAAACTGAAGAGAACACCCACAGAGTGGGAGAAAATATTTGCCAACTATACATCAGACAAAGGACTGATAACCAGAATATATAGGGAACTTAAAAAACTAAATTCTCCCAAAACTAATGAACCAATAAAGAAATGGGCAAGTGAACTAAACAGAACTTTCTCAAAAGAAGAAATTCAAATGGCCAAAAAACACATGAAAAAATGCTCACCATCTCTAGCAATAAATGAGATGCAAATTAAAACCACGCTAAGATTCCACCTCACCCCTGTTAGAATAGCCATCATCAGCAACACCACCACCAACAGGTGTTGGCGAGGATGCGGGGAAAAAGGAACCCTCTTACACTGTTGGTGGGAATGTAGACTAGTACAACCACTCTGGAAAAAAATTTGGAGGCTACTTAAAAAGCTAGACATCAATCTACCATTTGATCCAGCAATACCACTCTTGGGGATATACCCAAAAGACTGTTACTCCAGAGGCACCTGCACATCCATGTTTATTGCGGCACTATTCACAATAGCCAAGTTATGGAAACAGCCAAGATGCCCCACCACTGACGAATGGATTAAGAAAATGTGGTATCTATACACAATGGAATTTTATGCAGCCATGAAGAAGAACGAAATGTTATCATTCGCTGGTAAATGGATGGAATTGGAGAACATTATTCTGAGTGAGGTTAGCCTGGCCCAAAAGACCAAAAATCGTATGTTCTCCCTCATATGTGGACATTAGATCAAGGGCAAACACAACAAGGGGATTGGACTATGAGCACATGATAAAAGCGAGAGCACACAAGGGAGGGGTGAGGATAGGTAAGACACCTAAAAAACTAGCTAGCATTTGTTGCCCTTAACGCAGAGAAACTAAAGCAGATACCTTAAAGCAACTGAGGCCAATAGGAAAAGGGGAACAGGTACTAGAGAAAAGGTTAGATCAAAAAGAATTAACCTAGAAGGTAACACCCAGGCACAGGAAATCAATGTGAGTCAATGCCCTGTATAGCTATCCTTATCTCAACCAGCAAAAACCCTTGTTCCTTCCTATTATTGCTTATACTCTCTCTACAACAAAATTAGAGATAAGGGCAAAATAGTTTCTGCTGGGTATTGGGGGGGGAGAGGGGGGCGGAGTGGGTGGTAAGGGAGGGGGTGGGGGCAGGGGGGAGAAATGAACCAAGCCTTGTATGCACATATGAATAATAAAAGAAAAATGAAAAAAAAAAAAAAAGGCCTTATTGCCAGTTATGCAAGAATTCTCAGCCTCAGATTTGCCAAGTGTTAATGGCTGCTCCCCCAGCCTTGCTTTTTTGGTCTGATTTCAAATTCTTTTCTACCTCCAAATTTGTCCTTCCAAGGCTTCTCCTAGGATTTGAAATACCCAACATTTGGAGCAAACAAACCCAGCCTTGTCCAAAGAAACACTCTTAGATAAAGTATGCATATGTGTACATGTATACATGAATGTGAGCACAGTGTAATTGTAGACACAGGTTTTGCCTTTAGTGGAGCTCAGAACCTGGTTGAGAAAAACAAGTAGAGGTAAAAATAATAAAACATTTTTTGTCTGAGGAGAGTAGATGCTGAAGAGGAGACAACTGAAGCTGGAATATTGGACTCAACATTGGCATGGATTTCAGATAATTAAAGATGGAATATTTCCTGGTCTGGGGTTGGAAGACAGGTAATGTTGGCTTTTGATGAGTGAAAGAAATAAAATCTGGTTGTCTGGCTGTATGTGGAAGGAAGGCAGGCCAACAATCAGTCAGGTCATAAGAGGCCATTCTATGAAAGCAGTGATTTGCACTGAGAAGTGACCTGGGTGTTTCTGTGTTTGTGTGTGCATGTGTGTGTGTGTGTGTGTGTGTGTGTGTGTGTGTGTGTGTGTGCATGTGTGCACAGTGACAAGCCTAGGATTGGAGGTAAGGAGGTGGCAAAATGCAAGGTGATAGAGACAGAAGGACAAAGCCACTGATACTCAATTTAGCTTTCTTCATCTCTTTGCCTGGAATCAGATTGAGTTAATATGTAACATACATATTGTGTCATAAAATTCCTGTCCTTTAATTTAAAAAGAAAAGCCAAATTGTAGCATAGTTGCATTTTGTTATTAATCCATGAGAAAAAAATATTCCATTTAAGCATGTCAGGATGGCATAAATAAGAAGAAAGAAGATATTTTGGCCAAATCCAGTAGAAGTCAAATGCTACTGAGAGCAGCTCAAGCCCTTCACTCCTAGTCTAAAGGCAGGAGGAGAAGTGCACTGTGCACCAGGCATGTGTGTGGCAGGCTTTGCAGGGCCTGCAGGGCTGCAGCAGCGGCAGGCACACAGGCAAGCACCAGGCCACAAGGCCCCATTAGGCAAAGGTGAGGCCATGAATTATTTTTACAGCCTGGAAATGAGATATCTCATTCATTCCATGAGTTATTTACCCTCTGGATTGAGTGCATGGACCCAAAAGTCATCCAAACATGTCTATTTCTTTATCTTTGAGGAAGGAGGAGGGTAGAAGGTTGTGGCACGTGAAAAGAGGGAAGACAAGGTGAGGGTCATGCTGATAAATGCTTCCAGGCCTCATTGAGCTGGTCTGGCTTGCTCGTGGCAGGGCCTGTTCTTCCTCAGTTGACCCTCATCCCTGTATGAGGTTGAGAAGCCTGGAGTGCTTTGTCTCGGTATAACCTGCTGACTATTAAAAATGCCTGGATGAGGCTGGCAGGAGTAAAGTACATTCTAGAAGGAACAAGATTTCCTTTTCTGCAACTTGCCCATTCTTCCATTTGAGGAGGAGAAGGAGAGGTGAGGGCAAAGACCATCTTTGGCAATGAAATCACAGCACAATCGAAATGTCTTTACTGACCACCATGGGAAGTCTACCTCATTACAAATTATCTAGCGGCACATCTGACTTTATAAATCCACCATTTAAGGGAAAAGTACAGCCTGTGTGCAAATACTTGCCTGCTCTGTTTTGGTATCTTAGTGAAAAATCAAACCTCTTTGCCTTCAGTCCCATTTAAATAAAAACATTCACTTGCCTCCAACAAGTAGAATGTATTTTCCCAGCTGATTGATGCGTTTCCATTTATTTTATAGTGTATTTTTTCCTCAGCAAGGGATTGTTCTCCAGAATGTCAAGGAGGAGATATTCCCCAAATCATGTGCTGTGATTGACCGGTGTGGGCCTAATCAGATAGTGAGGTAGGGAGATGGGGAGGTGAGGAGAGCGGTGATTTGTCACACCGTGCTCCAGCTGTGGATAAAGAGGTACTTTGCAATGCCAGCCTGCCACATCCCTGGGCCACAGTCGAATTTGTCCCCCACTCTCCTTCTATCCACTCTCCCTCTCTCTTTTTCTTTCTCCCTTTCTCCCCCTCCATCACTCATCACTCATCACTCACACACATAGTAACACACTCACACACACACACACACACACACACACACACGCCTTGCCTTATCTCTTCAGATCTATCACTGACAACAGTTATTAAACAAAATCTAGCCCAGGGAATTAATAATCTCAAAGATTCATTTCTCTATCAAATTTTGTGGCCTGAAGGAAGAATACTTTGTGCTTGCTGAAAGACTGAAGTACATTAATCACCTGAGGGGAGGAGGGGAGTTTGTGATTTTTAATATTTGTCAAATGAGGAGAAGAGATTTCAGGATTTCTTTGTGTTTGTAAACACAAAGAGGTTGCAAACCTTCTTTCTGGAGGATTCATGGTCCCAAGGGCTACAGAGTTTTGAAAAGGGAGTGCATGTGAGGTGGGGAGTAAGGGCAATGATGGCCAGACACAAATTGAAAAGAAAGACCTGGAAGTGTCATCAGTCTATATCTAATCTGAAAGTTTGATGGTTCTGCTGCCTGCAGCAGTGAAGGTCAGGAGAGCCAAGGAAGGCAAGAGCTACAGATGTGAGCTCTAGGGTGTTTAGCTGAACCACAAGGTGGGCAATTCTTAAAGCTCAGCCCTGTGCTTGCACTCATTTTGGCAGGAGCTGTCGTCCCTGAGCACGCAGTCACACATGGAGGACATGTCGTTTGGGCAGGAAATAGCCTCTCTTTGTTCCTCATGACCTTATTCACTGGGATACTTGTGACTTGTCACTCTTGTGATACAGGAGGAGGAAAAAGTCAAGAGGCTATAAGAGAACTAAAATCAATGCATCTTGGTGAGGAATGAGGGATAGCCTGCTCCGTGGTTATCAGCATCACACACTTAAATTGTCAATTTGAGCAAAGCCCAGTGATCATCATCACAGACAAGGGGTGTCTGCATCTAGTGGCTGCATTTCCTGTTCTGAATCTCTGATTATTGTGTGAAATGTGCTGCCCTGGAAGTTTTCTTCCTGGTGACTGGGTTGCAATTACAAATCAGAGCCACTTGCTCATTGCTACTCCCATTATGATCATTTTGAATATCTGTGGGAGGCACTCAGGTTGATATCTGAGAAGTTGTGCAGCCTGCAAGTGTCAGAGAGTCAATTCCCAGGGAGGATGGGAGCTTCCTACAAATGCCCTAGTCTCTGTCTTCAATAGATTAGTTCTGGGAGGCCTTCTTTATACTTCTCAGAATCCCAATGGAGCCCCCAGAGCCTACAGGAACAGATCAAGAATACACTTTTATGTTGGCTTTTCCTTCTTCCCTATCTCACACTTTGCACTCTTGCTTCTGCCTCTTGTGATCATCTCCCAAATAAACTGCCTTCACCCAAGTTCTCGTTTGGGGCTCTGCTTCCAGAGGAAAGCAATCTCAGATAGCAGCTATGGAGTGCATACGAGGACACCCACAAGTGGAACTGTGAATCCTTCATCCATACTTGTGTTCTCACTCCTAAGACCCAGCCCCACCAGTGTTGATGGTTATCTAGTCACCTCCATCCTGGCATGGGGAAAAAGAGGAAGCCAGTATTAGAGGTGGTACAGAAAGAAGCCTGCAAACATCCAGGAGCGTATAAAAATCTTCAAATGCCTCCATAGTATCATGGAAGGTGAGCCAAGTTAGCCCTCCTGGGTGCAGGTTGACATCACAAAATAAAATTCATCCATTCGATCATGAATTCATTAGTATATATGGCAGATGTTGTTTGGTTCATCTTTACCTTGTTCTTGAAATGTTTCTTTCATTTGTTTTATAATGTATACATAATTTTAAGATTAAAAAATGTACATGGCAGTGATTACTCAGTCATTTTGCTCACAGAACCCTTGAATGAAGAACTTGGAGATCACTGACTGAAGAGAGGTTACATGTGTGATTTCTGTATGTGATTAAGTATGGGTTAGCTTGTATTCAAAGCTCAGCCTCACCATGTATAAGCTGGATGTTTCTGGCACTTAAACCTCTTTGTGTCTATTTATGCTCACTTATTAAATAGAAAGGATAACAGTAATTACTTCAAAGGATTATTGTGAGTAATAAATTAGAAAAAACCTGCAAAGCATGTAGAACAGTGCCTGGCACATTGCAGCACTGAATAAAGGTTAATGACAATTTCAGGTTGTATCTAACTACCTTACTAAGCTTTTGTCTTTGGTTCTAAGGTCTGTAAGTTGATTTTGAACTTTCCTGGTAAACAGTAATTTCCTGGAAAATAGTGAGAGTTCCAATATTTATTCAATATTTCTTTGACTTACTGCCCTGATGTTAACTTTCACAGTGAAAGTTAACAGTGCTGGCATTGCAGGTAACCTTGCTTTTGCCTTCAACAGAGGTATTTCAACTGCTTCCCTCTTTAGTTGGACACTTGCTATAGAACTAGGAAATTATTAAGCAAAAGACGGTTACTTCTATTCTTAGGTTGCTTAAAAGGGTTAATTTTATATTGTAGAAGAAAGGTATGAGAACTCCGTAACTGAAACAAAAAGCTGAATACATTACTTAAGGAGAAAAAGCCACAGTCACTCTGAGAAAAGTAGCCTGGGGTGTAGCTAGGAACTGGGTTCAGCTGTTACTTTAGGGTCATGTTGGTTACAGAGGAAGTAGTTGGTTTGAAATCAAACTTAAAAGTACTTTGGTGAAGCAACCCTTGTTGATTGACTAGGTTTTGGAACTGCCGCTGGAGTGACTCTGCTTCTCATTGGTTGACCCTCAAAAGATAGGACTTTCACTGATTAGTTGGTACTCAGATGTGGGCTCAATAAAGTGAGTAGCCATGGGTCAATTAAATTGTAGCAATTTGCCATTGAATGATCAAACAGCAGGTAGGACATAGTGTCTGGAATATATGAAAAACAAAACAGACATTTGTCAAGGCACACAATTGTCTTTCAAGATGTACAGATAATCACTAACAAGATGGCGCATGTGGGAAGAATCCTGTCCTGGGAGGTAGGTTTGAGGTTGGGAGTCCAGTGTAACAGATAGAGCACACTATACGGAGAACGTGATAGGAACAAAACATGTCTGCTCTAATTGACCTAGTAAGCCACTGTCTTTATGGACAATCAATAGCAATGAAACACAACAGAAACACAAGGAAGGTACTATTTGGATATCTAACTAAATGAGCAAACTGAGAACAAAGGCTTTAGTTTGACTGGTTTTCAGGTGTCTGGCGTTGGGGCAGGAGAATTATTAAGAGGAAGGTAGGGTTCAACTTCTAGATGATCTGGGATGCCAGACAAATTTCCCAGGTCAGGAACTAGGTCTAAGGTCACACAGCACACACTTAGGTAGCAGAATAGGCTATGGCATCATCTTGGGAATATAGAAACTATTTATTAGTGTCAACACAAAAGGACAGTAGCAAATGTGACATGATGCAGAATGCTCTAAGTATTAAAGCCAGAATTCCTGAGGCAAGGATGGGCCCCTCAGCAACAACAGGTGGTCCTACCAGCAGTCTCAGGAAGCAGGATGCACAGATGGTTCAAATAAAGAGCTCTCAGTGAAGGTACTATTCACATGGGTATATTCAGAATTAAGAGACATTTAAATGATGGTGAGGCCCCACTAGGGGTGGGGCACATATAGGGCTAAAGGGACAAGGGAATGAAATAGAGAAGTAGAAACAAATATGAATGGAGCCTGTTACAAGGATCTCTTGGTGTGTGCTTTTAGTTACAGAGGGAGGGGCACAGTTATTCCAAGAAATGGTGTAAAACTAAGAGGGAGGGAAGGAAGGGCTGCATGAGTGTTCTGCCCCCAATTCTGACCTTCTCCAGGGACTGAGCTTCCCCAAGCAGAAGCCATTGAGTAAGAGGGCCCAGTGACATGGTTGGCAAAGGGTCAGTGTGCTGGGACTCAAAGGATAGAGAACACTGGGGAGTGAATAAGGGCGGCATTGAAGGAAAAATAACCTCCATGCTCCCAAAGTGGGAAAGAGGATTCCAGCCATGGCAAACCAGTAGTGTTTCTGAAACACTTTCAGGAGTAAGGCACATTGTATAAATTCCCAGTGAAAAACACATTGCTTCTGGTTCTGTATGTGTATTTTTATTGCACTGTAAGCAGAGGCTTCTTCCTGAAACTTCTGTTAACAAGGAGAAACAGTGGGGAGTCCAACCATAATGGATTTTCCATGTTTTTGTCACTGTGTCCAATCTTGGTATCAGGAGGAAGCAGGAAAGAGTGAACTGGTATGTTTTGCAGTATAGATACCAAGTCAGAGACCCACTGCTTCTGGGAATCTGTTGCAACCTCATTAAGAGATGCAGCAAATTCGGGAGTTTGCCCCTTTATGCATAACCAGCTCCAGTCTCTGCCTCCAACGATAGCCAGGGTTTTGTGAGTTAATGGTGTGTGACGCAGAAAAGAAGCTGTGAAGGGAGAAAATCTCTCTTTAAAGTGAACATTTTATAGAAATCCCATTTTCTCTGGGGCTCAAAGCCAGACCAACTTAGTGGATTAAGCTCTGAGGTTTCACTACTGGGATGGATTTCGGGTCAATGCCAGCCTACAAATCTGAGGGGGGGGATGGGAAGAGATCCACAATGAAACTCAATAGTGATTTCTGGGATATTACCTCAAGAGGTCCTGAGGCTGCGTCACAGAACAGTGTAGAGCTAACTTGGGAGGTGGAGAGGAATGGAGCAGGGGATGGTGCTGTCAAAATAATGCTGACACTCACTGTGGTGTCTGTTGAATTCTTAACCTGGGGCAACCTCCTGGTTTCAACTAGGGGGAAGGCAGCCTTTTTTGCTTTGTGCCAGTCAAATGCATTTTTTGTCAGTTCCAGACAAACTCACATAATTACTTCTGTCACCTAGAATGATTTTTCCCTCCAAGTCACTTCATAGGAGGCAAGAAACAGGTGCTTCTTGCCCAAACTGTACCAGTTTCAAGTATTCACTGCCTCCAACACAACCAGCTGCTGAGTTCCACATGTACACATATTTTCACTTTCTGTGTGTGAGAGTATGTTGTGGAGAGTGCCCCAGGTGACTTGAAATCAATGGAATTCAAGTGAAGACTGTATAATAGGCCTGGCATAATTAAAATGACATCCTGACATGGGAACTGTCATTTCACTCTCTCACTTTTCAGCTAAGAGGCCATTTCTGGATCTGACAATCAAGAAACAGAATTGGGAACTACAATTATCTTATTACTAGTTCAAAGGTATAATGAGTATTAGAAAGCTTTTGAGCTGTGTCTGTAACAGTCTGGGATCTCCAACATCCCTAACCTCATGGCAGACATAGATATTAGACAAAAGTCTCCAGATTCGTTTATTTTGACGTGGTCACAGACACCAACGGGATTGTGGGGGTCTTTTAAAGTTGCTATTTTTGGAGTGTTTGTGGCTAAGACACCAGGCATGTGTTTTTTCCCATACCTCCTCTGGAGACCAAAAACTCCCTGGATAAGACTAGAATTGTAGCTCATACATGGAAAAATTGAATGCTGTCTGATTTTCTGCACCTTCACTGTATTGTGCCTGAACTTGAATAAAATGCCTAATATCCTATCACATGAGTAGTAAGAGATGGTGAGAATTGTTTGATGTTCTCTCAGTGCTTGGAAAAAGCAAAGTGATTTCCTTCAAAGTCTGGAGTTTTATCTCTTACAGATACTCTGATTATTCCCACAATATTATGCTTATTTATTCCATCAACAATTATTTATTGAGTGCTTGGCTGGAGTTGAAGTAGGAAGACCAAAGGGAGGCTGTTGCCTTAGTCCAACCAAAGAGATAATGGTGTTACGGTGGTAGAGGGGGCAGCAAAGAGAGCATGCATTTAAGATGTACTTTAGAGGTAGAATTGACAAGATGAGCTATATGCCAGGCACTGGGTTTGGCCCTGAGTAGCAAAGTAGTACATTAGTAATAATAAAAACGAACTTCCTGCTCTTTCATGAAGACTACATTGCAATGAAGAAGAAAGACAATAAATAACTGCATATGTTAAAGAAATAAACTTTAATAATTTCTAGGACAGAAAAAGAGTAGCAGAGTATAGGATAATTTGGGGGAGGTTGGAATTTATTTAAAGTGGGTTGTTTTCCTGTGTAGATAAGATTTGAAGGTTGAGAAAGAGCCAAGTAGGCAAGAAGCTGGGAAAGAACAATCCACACAACTGGAAGAGCCCACATGCTGGTCTCACATGGGGTTGAAAGGACAAGCTTGGCACACCTTAGGAATTGTCAGTAAACTGGTGTGCCTGGGGTTATCAACAAGGGGAAGAGTAGGTGATAAGGGTGGAGTTACCATGACCATGTAGAGCTGAGTACAGTGTTTAGATTTTATCCTAAATGAAATTAGAAGCCAGGGAAGAATTTGGTATAGAGTATAAGATGAGATGCAAGTTTTGTTTAAAAAGATTACTCTGACCAGTCTGTTAAGAACAGAGTGGATATGAATTCAAGTTAAGGCAGGGACACCAACTGGGAAGATTTTGAGGTAGTTTAAGTCATGGGTAATGGTGGTTTGGATGGAAGTGGTACCAGTGAACACAGAAAAGAGAGACTGTACTCATGATACATGTTGGAGGTAAGTTAGCAGAGCTTGATGACTTATTGGAAGTTGGGGGGTTACGGTGGAAGGAGAAAAAGGAAACATTTCTCATTCAAACAATTGGATGGAGAGTAGTATCACTTAATAAAGGTGAAGACTGGGGCAGATTGAAGTTACAATATTCCTTTTCTTCCACTCTGCTTACTACATCTTCTAATATCACACTACTTGTGCAACGATGGAGTTTTGGGGAGAGTACTGGAATGAGAGTTGAAATGTTTGCATTTCCATCCTGCTATGACCTCAACTATTTCACAATGCTTGCATTTTCTCATTGCTGCTGTGAACTGCAACAGACCAACCATACTTTGAATTGCATCCATTTGTTCTGTATGGGCCTGGAATTTCTTCCTACTTTCAACATCACCTATAGAGCACCATAATCAGAGGAGGAGACATCAGTACTTGTGGTCTAATGTCAATTTTGAAGTAATGATGGTACTTGGAGAGGCAAAATTCTTTGATCTCCAAACTAATAATAGCTGTTGCTCAGCTGCAGAAATGCGGGAAGAATCATTAAGAATACAGAACTAGAGAAGCTGATAGACTTTATTGTCTGGTTAAGCACCTAAAATTGTGGCTATTTATTATGGGACATTGTTTAAACATAGTCATTGTATTTTTCTATTAATTCATTTGCATAAAATAAGGCTGATAAAATTTTTGCATTTGTAGAATATGTTGACACATATTCTTTTGCCTCTAGAGGCTCTTTTAGAATATCATTTTACAAAGACACTTTGAAAAGTTTAAAGTGCTATGCAAATGCAAGATATTAATAATGATCTGTCAACCAATTAGATGCTGGAGTAAAGAGAACTATTCTTCCCTGGTAGGAACTATCTACAGGTCCAGGAATAATTTAGAGTTCGAATCCTTATCCTTTGGCAGCACAGGGTTATATTGTGGACATAGTTCACTAAACATGTTCATTTGGGTGTTGATCTTTCCCAGTCTCTGCTGAAGGGACAGTTCTATGCTGGTGATGGGTGACATTTTCCTGATTACAGACCACTGATTCAGCAGAGGCACCCAACCAAAAAGCACTAATCCATAGGTTGGCCAGAAACTTGTAACACCTGTACCCAACCAAGAAGAGCATCTAGAGCTATTGAATTCTTTCTGTTGGGTCTTTAGATTGAAAAGTTCTGTGGAAATAAGAAAAGAGTTAGCAGAAGAAAACAAAAAGTAGCATAGAGAGAAGCCATAAGGTCAAGTCCAGTAAAACTCAAGTTATGAGGTAGCAGAAGTTTTGAGCAAATCAAAGCAATGCAGCAGATAAATCACATCCCATCCTCCAACCTCTCATATGGTTCTTATAAAAGTTCCCTGTGGCCTTCTAACTACCACCTCCAACAAGATCTTTGTGCTCATCTTCTTCATCCTCTTCTGTAGGTTTGGATAATTTTATTTTCTCTCTGAAACTCTCTTTCCCCTAGTCCTTTGCTCTTTCCCTCCTTTTTTGTCTCTATGCTTATTTTTTGAGGAACTTATCCATTTTCTTCTAAATCACTGTGTAGACATGATTCAAGTTTTATTCTCAGGATTAACTCAAGACCCCATTTTTCCAATTTCTTGATTACCAGAATCTACACCTGCATTGATCTCCCAGCAGCTCAAATTTTTCCCATCCATAATGAAACTCATCATTTCATTGCCATTCTTGCCTCATCTTCTGATTACAACTCTCCATTTTTCCACTAGCACAGGCTTTAAATCATGACATTATCTTTGGCTTATCTTTCTTCATCACTCTCCACAGTGCATCTTGAATGTCTTCTTCTCTTTCCATTCTCATTGACCACCACCTTTTTCCTCCTCCAGATGTTTTTTTTTCACTCTTCAAAATCTATCTTAAACAATTTCTTTGTGTTACATTATAATTTATTGACTAATCCATCCAATCATGTGATCATTTCCTTAAGAAAAGAAATGTTCTAAATGTCTTTGTATTTTAGACACTACCAGCCCCCATAACTGAACCTGGTTAAATGTCTCCACACAGAAAGTGCTGGGTAAATGTTGATTTATACAAAGGGTATACTGAGTGCCTTTTTCAAATACTGGCATTTGAATCTAACTCCATTGATTCTTTATCTACAATTTCAAGGTAGTGAACTATTTTTCCTCTGCCAAAAACATACCTTTGTATTTGGCTCATGCTAGAATTCTGCTCTGTTAACACTTACTTGCAGTCCTCAATCCTCTATTAAAACTTTTAGTGTGTGTAAGTTTATTCAAGCTGGAAAACTGTCAATTGTAGTGAAGTAAAAACAGATCTTGTGAGGGTTGTGCTATCTTGGGCATGTCAGATGGCTAAGAAATAAATAGACTTAAAAAAACATATCCTTGGATTAAAGATATGAAGTTTGTTAATGAAAAGAAAAAATCCTGAAGGGTGGGTGGGGACAGAAGGCAAGGATGTTTCTTAGAAAGTAGTTTGATCAAGATGAGGCCATTAGTATATCATGGAGCCAGGCCTGACACTTACCCTTTCTTCAGAGGCCTTAATTGGGCCTGTGAGCATTCTCAAAAATGGTAAGATGTCAACACTAATGAAAATAGAACCAGTTATCCTGGAAAATTCTATATCAGATATTTTTAAATGTTATTCTTGCCACGGTTCACAGAGAAAAGAAAGGAGTTACATGTTCATGTTGGAAGGAACAACTGAACTTGGGTTAGTTATTGCTGAATATTACCAGAGTTAACAAACAGGAAGGTCTAGATATTATTTAAAGTCTCTCAGGACATAAATATTTGGTGATTCTTCTGTTTCAGTAGTGAAGTTAATTAATGAAGTCTTGTCTGTATCAGTCTCCCCATGGAAACGACATTGAACTTCACTGGACCACAGGGCTGCTTCCATCTTCTGCACTCTCCTCTATGCTCACCTGGAGCAGCTGCTTCTCAATTGTTCTAGAAGTGCTCAGGGGCCATCACAGGAAGGCTTGTGGGGCTGGGAAGGTAACTGGGGTCAGTTCTCTTCTACACCCCAACCTTCACTTTTGTCTGTTTGGTAAAAATTTTTATATGAGGAGAGCGCTCTTCTGTTTTAAAAAAGATAGAAAAGAAAAAGGGAAAAATGAACTTTATAAATCACAGATCTTATAGCTTGTGCTTTTTCCCTTCCACAGCAAGCCCTCTTAGATGAGGTGGAACTATTAAGTGTTGCCCTGGAAAGATGACCTGTTTTTTTGAGTTCTCTCTGGTCCCACTAATAAATGAAAATTCTCTAGCTCTCTTCTTGGGACCTTGTGATACAGAAAGATCCTGTGCCACCAGGGTATTGGAAGGCAGGGGAGGCTCAGAGTATTAATCACTGAATATTTTACTCAGGTCCTATGACCATCAGAGGAATCTGTCATTTAAAAAAAGTGCTTGGGTTTACTGGAATAGAGATAGTAAGTTTTATTTATGGGGGATTTGAAAAAGGAATGTAGAGTTGGATAATAGGAATATCCATGGGATATCAGCTTAATGTACAGAAAGGTGTGATGGGCACAAATAAAAATTCTACCTCTTATTTTATTAAGTGCTTTACAGTTTACAAGGTGATTTAACATGTCTTGTTTCACTTAGATACACAGACATCTTATGTTCTACAGTTGGAAGTAGGAAAGGGCAGATCTTTCATCTCCTTAACCCTCTCTTAAACCCACCTATAAATAACCTATTATAAGTTCCCCACATCGTCTGGTTGCTCTCTCTTGCATCTAAGCTACCAAAAGCTGTTGGAGAATCATGTAGTCTTGATCTATGAAAACTGCAGGTGTCCCTCTGTCCCTCTTCAACTTGTCATTGTCTCTCTTCACTTATGCTATTTACCTGTCGATTGGTGCTCCAAGACTTGTTTTGTATATCAGGCATGGGCTTTTTCCTTTCCCCTTTATAGGTGGTTGAATGGTGATTATCCTCCCCATATATATATATACATATATATACACATATATATATGTCTATATATACATATATATACACATATATATACACATATATATATATATATACATATATATATATATATATATCCACGCTCTAATTCATGAAATCTAATGTTACCTTATTTGGGGAGAGGGTAAAATGAAATTAAGGATCTTCAGATGAGATCATCCTGGATTTTTGGGTGAGTCCTAAATCCAATAACAAGCAATAAAGTGGAAAATTTGAGAGATACACTCAAAGGAGAAGGGCATGTGAAGACAAAGGCAGACTCTGGAATAATGCAGCCATAAACAAGGAATGTCAACAGCCACTAAAAACTGGAAGAGCCAAGGGGGGATTCTCCCCCTCAGTCCTTCAAAAGTGATAAGACCCTGAAAACACTTTGCCTTTAGATTTCTGGCCTCCAGAACTGTGAGAGAATAAAATTATGTTGCTTTAAGCCACCTACTCTATAGTAATTTGTGGCCACAGCCCTGGGAAGTTAATATATTCCTTACGTTCCTGTACGTCCATCCTTCCTAGCAATGGATGTTTCTGACTTCCACTTTTCTGAATACATTGAATCCATCCCCCTTTTCCACCCCAAATCATTCACTTTTTATTTACTTTAACCTGTCTCCTTCACTGCCCAAATCTGTCTTTTCAGAAATTTACCCATTTATCTCTTCGTCCTCGTTCATCTAACAGAAAGGTGCCCAACTGAATTTTCCATCTGTGGTCATGATCCCATCCCTTCCTGGGTTTTGAAAAAGAGAGAAACTCTCTTTGCCCAGTCTTCTCAGGCTCAGACTGGGGAGAAGAGTCCAAGGTTCTAGACATTTCTTAGATGTTCAGAGCCATGGGGAACTGTTATAGAAAGAGAAGTTTAAGTGAAGAGCTACATCAGAAAAAGAGAAGATAAAGTCTGGACTAGGGAGTAAAGCAAGAAGGTTTGTGAAGGGGATCACCAAACAAGAAGAGTGAAAGATCAGAGAAATCAGAAAGTAATGGAACAAGCAGGAAGAAGAAATAGTCCAAGCTACTTGTGAGTGAAAAGCCACCTTCTAGTTAATTTCTCACTCAGTGGGAATTCCTCTGTCTCTCCTTCATTTTTATCTCTTTTCCTTCCAATTCTTTTCTTCTCTATCTTTACACATATTCCTTTTTTTAAATCTTAAAAAAGCATTTACATTTCCTAACTGCTTACAGTGAACATAGATTTCTGTCTATTCCATACCTCTTCTGCTTGTGGAGAAACTGTAATCTCTTTTCTTTTGGAAAGCATCTTGTCCTTTTGGGCCTTCTACATGGTCCAACCTCATTGTCAATGATGATTGGCCAGTCAGTTCTGCCATGATATTTTTAACATTGGAACTAAGAAAATTTCTTTGGTAATAAGCCAGAATGAATGAGCCACTAACTACAATTTCCTCTGCCATGTGGAAGAACATAGTCTACAGTAGGAGAAAATGAAGCCAATGCTCAAAGAGAAGCAGAGATGGAGCAAGGAAATAAAGTCCAAGCAGGACTAAAGTCCCTGTTTATGGTTATCCCTGAAGTTACCACATGTATGATGTGGTTTGACCAGATGAGTCAATGAATTCATCCCATTTCCTTTGCTTTCTCAAGTTCAATTATTTTGTTACCAAGAAACTAAAAAAGCTCTGACCAAGAAACCTGTCCTTCCAGCTCCCATCACAGTATTCTCTTGTTCTCAGTGACTATGACAATGGCCATTGTCTCCATTCAAAGTTAGCCTGCAAGTCAAATTCAATAGCCTTCCTTTTGAGAAATAATATTTCTCAATATTATTTGTCTCCTTTCAAATATGCTCAGATCTTCAGGGTGTTTTATACTTCACTATGCTATTCTATTATTTCTTTGCGTTCCTCCTGACCACTTGAGCCTCACCTCCAGTCCATTTGCTCTGGTTATTTTTGAAGGGCTGGCCTTCAGCCATGATCCTCCCGATCTCAGCCTCCCAAGTAGTTAGGATTACAGGTGTGAGCCAACAGCATCCAGCTGTTGAATATGTCCAAGACCAGAGGAGCTGGTGACTTGCCCAAGGATGGCCAGCTAGAGAGTGCTGCCCTGTTTCTGAGGAGGCTCCTTGACACTTCCATAATGATATTATTTTATTCTTAGCACATTACACATTGATCTATTTTATAGAGGTTTGTGCTTCCGAAATAAGTGCTTTATTGTTTATATTGCTCTACAACCATATATGTGGCGGGGAGGGGGGAACTTGATATCCCACCATTTTTACATGAAAATATATGGAATCTATATTTATGAACAGAATCCTATCACCATAGCCGGGAAGTATTTGATTTAAACTATGCTAAGCCAGTTTCATTATTTGGCTATTTTCCTATATATACCATTTAAACAATGTCCATTTTCCATTATCATTTAACCAAAATTATTTTTTTCAAAATCAATTCTTTCTCAGGAATTTTATGATGAAGATTGTATTTATCCATTAGGTTTTTCCCCCAAACATATCAAATGTTGCTATTGTATCTTCTGCTGTTATGAGTTTTCTTTTATGACCCTTACTTTCTTATTTTTATTATACCAAGTATAATTGGCCAAGGTCAAATTTTACATATCAAAATTTTGTTTAGAAGATTTGGTTCTTAAAAAAAAAAAGATTTGGTTCTTCCGTAACTTTTTAGTCAAGGACAAATTTTGCCATAGGCAGTTTCAGTCATTGTCTATTTTGTGCTAGTTGTTTCATCCAAATCTATTTTTGCTTAAATCCATTTTCATATTTTTGATGTTACCAATGAGATTGCTTCTTCAGTCATTTAAGAATTATAATAAATTCTATTGTTTGCAAGTTTCAGCCTTTGTCAATTTTGTTTTGTGAGTTTTCTCTGTTATACTAACTAAAAATTAGACAAAAGACTAAAAATTAGTATTTTGGTAATTTAATTGCAAGTATTAAGGAACTACACATTAAATTCTGTTCTAGACACTTGGGATATAGCTGTGGAAGCAGATAAGAGTTTTGCTCTGATGTAATTTCCTTCTGAATGTGGGCTAAAGGGGAACACACAAGAAAACAAATAAATGTGTAAAAGAATTTCATATTGAAATAAGGAGCATGAAGAAAATTAGACAGTGTGGTATTATGACCATGACAATTTAGAGAACTACATTAGATTGGGTCATCCAGAGGACACAGGTAATCTTGCTAAAATTGTAAAAGTTGCTAAAATTATAAAAGTATATTCATAAATTCCCAAATACCTACCCAACCTACATGAACAAAGACTAAAGTGTGAGGTCATAATGATGGAACTGAAACATGCTATTTTTGTAGATTATTGTCTTGCTCTGGGCCAGGTATGGCAAGAAAGAAATATGCAAATGACAATGGTTGTGCCAGAGTGCTAGAAGAATAAGCATTTTTTTGCTCCCCAAATTATTTCATATTTTTGTTACTGCTTTTCCATAAGAATATATGATATGTGTTCCTTATATGCTAGTTTTTCCATTTTTCCCTAGTGTAGGGGGATGTGTGATATCCTCAGTAAGATTGAAAGATCAATTGTGGGAACGTTATGCTTTTATTCTTCTTTTGCTTTGCCCTTTAGTACCAGGCATTCAAAAAATACTTGTGGATGATGATTCCTAAAAGATTTTCTATCATCAAATATAAATGAGATTTGCAATATGGATTTTCTGATGAGAAGCACAATTTTAAACTTTAAAATAGTAAGTCCTTCCAACAGTCATAGTAAGAACTAACCATTTGAATTCACTGAAATAATGATTTAGAATGGTCAAACTCTTCTTATAAAGTGACATTAAGATGACTCCTCTCATTTCCAAACAGGAGGTCCTTTTGGAGGGAAGATACGTGTCAAATAACAGAACAAACTCTCCTGGAAGAGTGAGAGGACAGCAAACAGCTGTTCCCACACAGATTGAGACAACTGTGACCATCTGCAGTTTAAATGACAGTAATGCTTGCACTTCCCCCAAGGACTAATGTGCAAAAATGTGCTCTGTCCATGGCCTGTGTGGAACTTCAACTGTCCCTCCACTCTGAAAGGGACAGAGGGCTGGTCTTTTCACTCCCCTTACCCACCCACTTTCCATCCCAGGATGTGTAAATAGCCACATTCGTACCCACTAACAGTGGTAACTGAGCAAAGTATAGGTTTTGTTTAGAGATCTCATTTTAAACAAACAGATGAAGTTCACACAATATTTTTACTACTCAAAATCTGGCCTACTTAGCATTAACATTGAATCATTGAAAGAGCTCCAAGGAAAACTGTATAATGTAATACACACTGCCAATGCTTAAATGTTTTTTTTCCCTTATGGAATCACAAAAATTATGCTTAAAATAAATAAATAAAATCTAGTCTTTTCCCAGAAGTCTAGATTTAGGTAGTGTGGTTTCATAGCAAGCAATAGGACAATACTTAATAATATTTGGTGTTGCAGTCTCAGTGAAAAAAAATTAATTACAATAAATACCACATCCCAGAGAAACAACAGCATTTGGGCAACATTCCTATTACCATGAGCCTTGGGCAAGTCATTTTCCCCCTAAAATCTTACATTACACCTGTAAAACACAATATACTTGTCTACTCATTCATTCACTAAATGTCTTTGGAGTATTGTTATGTGTCAAGAACATTCTAAGAATTGAGAATAAAAAGATAAAAAACATGTAGTCCTTACCCTCAGAAGGTTAACTGGCCATCAAGAGTACAGTCATACAAATAGTTGTTAATATTATTTAGTTATTAACGTTATACTATGCAACAGTCTCAGCATTGATTTCCAATTGTTGCTATAACAAAGTACCAAAAACCTAGTGGCTTTAAATAACACAAATTTATTCTTCTATGGTCCTGGAGTTCAGAAATCTAAAATTAAAGTGTTGAAACAGCTGTATTCTTTCTGGAAACTTTGAAGGAGAATCTAGTTCCTTGTTCTTCCCAGCTTGCAGAGGCTGTCTTCATTCCTTGGATCATAGCCCCTTTCTCCATCTTCAAATCACATTGCCTCAATCTCTGGTTCCTTCATCATATTCCCTGTTTTAAAGTTTGACTCTTGCCTGCCTCTCTTCTACAGTAGGTCCTAAATGGACCTACTGGATTCGTCTCCATCTCCATAACTTAATCATCCCACAAAGTCCATTTTGCCATATAAGGTAACACATTCACAGGTTCTGGGGATTGAACCTTGAATCTGGGGATTGCCATCCTTGGGGGGGCATTATTTTGTCTGTCATTGCATTTCTATAGTATGAGGTGGCATTAATACAAAGTAAAACGTAAGCTTAGGAGAAGATATCCAACTCTAATGAGAATCAAAAAAGAGACAACATTGGGCTGCAATTTGAAAGCTGAATAGAATTTTGCCTGATAAGAACATCAGAAAATAGCTTATCAGGAAGAGAAAATGATGTACTTGAAGAAAGGAAACTGTTTTAGAGAACCTAAAGTTTCAAAGTCTCAGGATAGGAAGAGACTGTGTAGAAACTCTGATTGATGTCACAAGATTTGTTAGTTGAATCAGAAAGCCCAAACGGGTGATCTCTAGAAAGTGGTAGGCCATATAGGGACTAGGACCCCTATCCCTTTCCTTCACCCAAGTCCTTGAGAAACCTTCTCATGCCTAAATATATGCTTAGGTCCAGATGACTGGGACTTCTGCCTACTTTCCTACTTTCCAATTTTAATAAAATTAATGCAGAAGTCAACCCATTGTTAACAGGCAAAATATAGTGTTTGATTTTTAACTGATAAAGGCAATATTTTTCAAGAAAAACTTCAGAGGCATTCTGGACTGATGGTTTGGGGCAGAAAAAAGGATATAAATAAAGATAATGAGACATGTTGATTTTAAAAATGACAACTCTATAAGCTCAGTGATTTCATCTTAGAATATGAACTGGCAGGTGTCAGTGGCAAAAGTTGTCAGGCTACAAAATGAATGTTTGTTGAATAAAATCCATTAATGCTTATGGAATTCACTGTCTCAGAGAGGAGTTCATGACCGTATGATATTCACAGAGATGTACTAAGTGGGCTTTTTATCCATTATTTTAGTCACTGGTGGGAAAAGGGCCAGATTTGGCTCATCAGCAGCAGCCTGAGCACTTCGTAAATACTGACTTAAGTGATAGGCCATAAGGAGTCCTAATTGTGCTCCTGCACAATGACATTACTGAAGTGTGACTGCATGAACGTCCTGACTGCTCATGATTATTACAATCCTTTCATGGAAATTCTGAGCATTAATCCTAGTCTCTTCCCCAGATTTCCCCTTGAGAAAGTGACATATTCATCTATGGTGTTTTATTTTGTTTGTAACTTACAGCAATGAAACTACATAGTTTTGCCTAATCCTATTTATTGGAAGTCCACCAACTGTCCTTCAAAAGTGGTCACATGTACTCCTATGCTGCTGTCTAGTTTGGGCGATCTCACAATGACCAGTTTCTTCTTGATTTCATAGCTTGCATTTTGGATAGCAATGCATATTTAGCATAAATTGCATGAGGATTTGGAGCAACAGACACTTGAGTCAAAGATAAATTAGAAGTTCTAAAAAGAAATAATTTCCTTTACCAAATTACTGTGAATTTGAAATTTCAATCCTATTTTACTGGAAACCCCAAAGGTGATCACTTGTAAATACTTTTTTGAGAATGGTAATGTTGCACAGAAATAAGAATGATGAAGCAGTCTTTTCATAAATTCAGAAAAAAATGATTAGGTCCAGATTGGAGAATTGGTAGATTAGTCTGCAGGGAGTAGGTTGGCAGGCAAATTAGCTAGAAATGGTGATTAACAGTTTGGGAAATTTGTCTAGGCAAAGAGAAATACCTTACAGAACATGAGGAAGTACAAACAATGGATTGTGGGACTTGCATTGGCTGCATGCCAAACACTAACATTGATTAAGCTAAGAAGGGCAAAGTCCCAGGTCAGATGTTGAAGATAACACTAGCACATCCCAATAATGTCCAGGCAAAGAACGTAAGGATCCAGGGATAAGAGATTCCTGGTGTCAAGAGACTTGGAGGCATGTACTTTGCTCCTAAAGACTTAAAATGGAATTGTACCCAAGAATTCAGACCCCAAATGCTGAATCTTGCTTTCTTCCTATGTTAAAGAGGGAGGGGAGGTGCAGGAGGGATTGCTATTTCCATACATCTGGAAAGTATTATCTCTAAGTAATATTTATACTATTAATAGTAATAGCAGAAGTAATTTAGACTAGATTATGCAGCTGGACAGATAGAGTTCAAAGCTGGTCCTTGCTATTAGAAATCTGTGAGTCAATCTCTCTGAAATTCAGTTTCTTTGACAATAAGGTCATCTCGTGGTTTTGGGATGAAGATGAAGTGAAATAATGTTGGTTTAGTGATTGATCTATAGTTGGATTCAGTGAGAGTCAGCTTCTTTTGAGGCTGAGAGCTTTACCACTCTTTCTAGGCCTAATACTAAAGAGGGCACCTGTGCTCATTGTCTCTTTGTTCTTGGTTCTTTTATATCTTCTTTGACATTTCTTACCTCTACTTTTTATAGTATGAAGAAACATTAAATTGGCTAATTTGTGAGCATAAGTCTCAGCTACAAACTTAGAGAAACACACACACACACACACACACACACACACACACACACAGAGGTTGAACATCCTTAATCTTGAAAATCCAAAATCTGAAATGCTCGAAGATCTGAAAATTTTAAACAACAACATGAATTCACAAGTGGAAAATTCGACACCTGGTCTTATGACAGGGCACAGTCAAAATGCAGGTGCACTAAAACTATTATAAAATTACTTTCAGGCTGTGTATATAAGTAAGATATATATGAAATGTAAATTAATTTGGTGTTTAGACTTGTATCCCAACCCTAAGATATTTCACTATGCATATGTAAATAGTTTAAAATCCAAAAATAAAAAACTACATCTAAGACACTTCTTGTCCTAAGCATTTCAGACAAGGGACACACACCCTCACTCATATATGTATATATCACACACACACAGACATTTATGTGCCTCTGGAACAAATGATCCCTGGAATCTAATAGCTTAGAGGTTGACAGGAGTGCTGCTATTCTGTAGTCTGAGTGACCAAAGCTGATTCAGGCCCTGCCAGCTCTACCACACTATCTTGCCTCCAAATCTACAAAAAGAGATGCTAGAGGAGGCACATCGTCTCTTAGCTGCCTTTTGAAGAGATTTGCTGTCAGTTTATTGGCAAGAACTAGTCATATGGCCCTAACCTAGATTACAAGGGAGGCTGGTAAATATAGGAGAACATATTTTGTCTCCTTATAAATTTCAAGTATATTTGGATTTATTTTGGTGACAAGTGGTAAAAGAAATTGAACTCAAACTACATTAAACAATAAAAGAAATTTATAGTTCTAAAAACTGAGAAGGGGGTTTATTACTGGAATCAAGTATTACTGGACCCAGAGATTCAAATTGGGTAATGAGTTTGGTTTCTTTCCATCTCTGAGCTCAGCCTTCTTGCCTTGGCTTCTGTCTTTAGGATATTTTTCTCCATGAGGTTAGTAAAAACGGCTGCCAACTGCTCTCATTTCATGTATACAACCCCTCTTCCTAGTAACACTATTGGAATGAACTGATCTTTAAGTGCCCATGGAAAAGTCCTGAGGAGGAAGACTCTGGTTGGTCCAGCCTGGGTCACAAGCCTATCTTTGTACCAATGATTGTCACCTTTGATGGAATGGGATCCTCCAATTTTCCCAGCTTGGCTCACATGACATGCTATGGCAGGGACTGGAGGAAGAAAAGATTCATCTCCCTTTAAGCCATGTGATGCAGATTTTCTACTAGAATGTTCTTTTAGGATAAGGGAAAAGAGCTGCAAGCCAGCTGCTCATCCCAGGAAGGAATGTGTCTCTTTCCCCATGCATCACTTGGGCTTGATAAGCAGCTTCTATAATGTATGCCCAAAGGAGTTATATTGGAAATGATAGGTGCTGATGGGCAAATGGTCCCTCAATCTTCCAATGTTTTGTAGAAAGAATGATTATGTCTTTTGTAAGTTTGACACAGAACACAGCTGGGAGTTATTTGAAATAAAAAAGCACTATGATCAATGATCTATGCCAAATCATAAAATACTTCTTCTTTTAAAGTAAAAAAAATAAGGATGCATCACATGGGCAGGAGGAATTTCTCATACTGGCTTTATGGCCAGCCTGGGTTACAGTGTTGCTACATCTCAATCTTTTCCAGGAATCTGTTGCTCCATCTCCCTTGTCCATCAGCCTGAATTCAATCCTCTGCCTGCCAGGCCTCCATCTGAGTGGCCATCTAACAAAATAACCAATTACATTGGTGACTCTGGCCTCCTGACGACTTCCTCAGTTCTGTTTCGAAAGGCCATTTAAAATACATTCCTCATTTTACTACACATTCAAATTTTATTCCTCTGGTTATAGAACTATAAATGTCTGCATTTCATATAGATTCAAAATGAAGGGTATATAAGCATGTATAAATCACACTGCAAAAGTTGCATTTTCTTCATTGACTTGTACTCGATATTTGACTGGATGAAAACTGTATTTTCTGGCAGTGGCTCATATCTAAATATGCAAAGGAGGCCCACACACAATGCATTCTTTTCACAATCAGGCTACTATAGACCAAGTTTTAATGTGAAATAAAATTTCTTTCTGAAATCTAACAATGCCCCAGTGGGTATGTATATTTTTTATGGCCATATGATTAGAGTTAAGTTTCGTCATATAAAAATCTGGGAAGTTCAGTTTTTGGGAATTGAAAATTGATCTACTGTGCAAAGTGTGCAAAATGGGAATAATAATATTGATTCTGCCTCAGGAAGGTGACTTACAAAACAAGGACATAGCCTCTGATGACATTGGGTAAGAGGGCCTTCAAACCTGGGATTGGATCACTCTCTGTAGGGGGAAGACCTTTGGGGCTTTGTGAAAATAGGAAGGAAGAGGCTTTCCCCAATATCTGGCAGTAGAGAGGCTAGTTCTTTGTCCGCCTAAGCAAACAATACCAAAAATATCTTTTAAATAAACAAATAACCAGGTGCTGGTTACATCAGTGAATAAGGTGACGTCATGAACTGTGCAGAGCTTCATCCTCTACAGCTGTGAGTACTACACAGCAGAGGAGTCCTAACATCTGTTTCTTCTGCAGCAAAGAAAACAAACAAGTCTCATTCTGAAATTTTTTGAAGAGAAGATTTAGGATCCCTGAATTTAACCTTATGTTTACCCAACCACTATGCTTATTTGACAGGTTCTTAAATCACTCCTATATTCATGTTTCCCAAAACCATCTGTCAATGCACCAAGGTACCTGAACAAACTAGCCAAACTAATGGAATCATCAGAATATAAATGGGTACACATCCTCAGTGAGTAACTGAAAGAAAAAGAATCATTCTGAAAATTGTCTCCCCTTTCCCTTAGCCTTTGCTCTTCAGCATCTAGAAAATTCGGACTTTTCAACCCACAGGTGCACAATTTCTGGCAGAGACCAGAGGACCAGATCTGGAATATATAACTCCTCATTTTCTCAATAAGTGACACCTCTAAGGAACCTATTTTATATGGTTTATTCAATATCATTACTGCATTTGAACATTCATGAAATAAGAACACACATGAAGAAACAAATTAAGACATGGTTGGAATCTCCAGTTTTCCAGCAGCTGGCAAGACTGTACAAGTTTCTAATACTTGCCTTCTTTCCTTAAGCCTTGATAAGCCAAATAAGAGATTCCCAGCAAATTGTAGAATTTGAATTGTTTAAAAGGGGTTTATATTTCCAGGAAAAGAGAGATATGTGGTCATTACTGAATACATTGAATTTTATCACTTCCAAAATCTACATTGCAAAGAGTTCCATAAACAATGTACAGACAAACAAACCATAGTTGCAATTCAACACCAGTAGGAATTGAGAATAGGTAAAAAAAAAAAAAAAAAAAAAAAGATAGCTTTCTGAAAGGAATTTAACATTATAGTCTTAAAATAATCTTAGATTTTTTTTTTTTTATAAATGTCACACCAGTCTCCATCAGCAACCTGGTCCATTTTATTCTTTGTCCTTCATTTTTTTCTTCTTTGGCACTTCCTTTTCTTGATGCTACATATACCTTCAGGCTATCCTTTCATTTGCCACTATAGATGTGCTTAGTTTACCTTTGTACATTTGCCTTTTGACTACCCAACCCTGATCCTCTTCTGCACAATTATAAAAGCACTAACTTTAAAGTCCAGCTCTAATCTCATGTCTAGGTAAATACCCACCTGGCTACTCCAGTTTTCAGCACCTAATTCTCAGATGTACCATTGGACAAATATTCATGCCGTTATTTTGGTACCCATTTCCTTCTAAATCCATATTGTCTTTATTTTTTATCTGTGTCCCTTCTTCCCAATTAGATAGGAACTTGAGGACAAGAGGATTTAAATGTTGCCATTCAGTATTCCCAGCACCTGGAACTGTCACCTGTTATAAACCTCTTTTATCTGTGTCTCTAACCTCTTGTGCAAAGGCCATCCACAAAGGCTCTTTTTGCCCCAGGACAGACTGTCCTGGATACAATCTGAAAAGTAGTTTCCATGCCCATATGTTGGGCAACAACTAGAGGCCAGCTCAGTATCACAACTTCTTATTGGCTGCCCTTTTCCTGCCTCACCACTCCCATTTCTGTTTCTCTATGATTGAACTCCCTAATAAAACAATGTGTACAAACTTTTGCCTTGGGCTATGCTGTCTGAAGAACTCAAGATGTGCTGCACAATGACCTTTTCAAAAAAGGGACTTCCTACCCTGCTGTAGAAAATGAGTACAGCAGGCAACAGCTATCAAGTTTCTCCAGCTTCTGCCTCAACTGTCATGATGCCTCACTTGAGGCATCTTTCTTAGGACAGCCCCAACAAGAGTTTGAGCAAGATGAGGTATAAACATTCAACCACTTTGGCCCAACACAGGGTACTTTGACTAGGCAACATTCAGTCCAGGGCACCTGCCAGATTGGTGAGGTTTTATCAGGCCTATAGGAGGAAGAGGTTTGCTTTTCTTCCCTGTGCAATCCTGCTTTTACTCCCTTCCCTCCCCAGGCTTGGATCCTTAACAAACATCCTGCACTTTGAACCCTGTCTCAGGGTGTACTCTAGAGAACTGAGTCTATGACAGTATCACTCCTGACTTCTTAGGTTGCATAAACACCCACCCCAAACTGACTCAGGCAAAAAATAAAGTAATAAAAAATGGATTTGACCCAGAGACTCAAATGATATAATCAAGACACCTTCTCTTTCTCTCAGTTCTGCTATCTTCAGGCAGACTCTGTGTGTGGTCACCTCCAGAAGCTCCAGGCTTACTACTTTAGTGGGAAAAACTCCATTTTCTCAAAAACTCCCAAAATGTCCTGGAATTAAGGCTCGTTAATGTAGATTGCTGCTTTATTTGTCCAGTCCTATACCAATCACCAGTATAGAGTCCAGCGAAAAATAAAAACACAGAGCATCTTGTTCAAAAATTATTAAAAATTTCAAGGAGGAGACAAGTGGGCATTAAATTGGGCATGGGACCATCTGTGGGGGTCCAAGGCGATGGCACAGGTTGCAGCCCTTGATCTCAGCCCTGCCAGTCTCAGTGGCCAAGGGAAGGTATGCTCTACCTGGTAAGTCTTGGTTGTGTGCTGATTCCTAAGGCCAAGTTTGGCATTCCCCAAAGAGAAATTGGAGGTGTTGCTGCTGGGTTTGGTAAAAGCACTGATGCAATTTCTCACAGTCATGTGAGTCACACAATATCTGAAAAGGTATCATGGAATAATGGAAAGAATAAGTTCCAGTTTCTCAAAATCTTAGGTTAGAATCCCGAGTTTGACATTTCTGGAGGTGTGGCAACAGGCAAGTTACTGAAACAAAGTTTTCTCTCCTGTACAGGAGCATATAAATACCTATCTTCTTTGCAGGTGCTTGGGACAATGTACTTAAGTGATTAGCCAAGTGCCTTTCAGAGAGAAAGGCCTCCAAAATGGTAGTGTGTCACGATGGTGGTGGTGGTGGTAAGCAGCTCAGATGGAGTAAGAAACAAATTCAGTCTCCCATCTTTGGGCAAGGAACTTCTCCTCAATAAAAAAATGAGATTTCATTCTTTCCCATCTCTTGAAGTTGTCCTGAGGACAGTAGGCTTGGATGTAGAAATCCTGATTCCACTGTTTGCTACCTTCCACTAACCAGGAAAGGTCTTTGGAAGATAGGTAGGGAAAGCTCTATCCTCTCAGTACTGGAGAACTGCTCATTTCCAGGCCTAAAGAGAAGATTCTAGCTATTATGAATAAAGTATAAGCTGGAAACAAGTGAGAACACTAAACAAAAAGCAAACTAAAACTAAGATTTTGCTGTCTTGTTTAGAACTGGGTAAAATGCATATTAATAAATGAATTCTTTAATTATTTGTCCTCATCTATTTTTGTCCAGTTTTCTTCTTACCTTCCCCACTTCTCATACCTGGATCAGAATCACTAGAATCTTATCCTCTTCACATTAAGAGACAAATTGTAACATTCAGGTAACATCCCAAGTTGTCACATTTGCATTAGACATGGATCTTTTGAAGAAAATACCACCAGACAAATGACTTAAATGGACTTATAAGGCAGAGGATCTTTGTCACAGCTGAACATCAGAAAGATACTCTAGTATCAAACTGAATTTATTTTGGTATCTGTGTGTTTATCGTTGCATATTACTCAACTATTCCAAATTCAGTGATCACTTGTAGAACATTTAGAAAGTCTAATAACTACAGCAATTGCTAGGGTTCTTATTTAGGACCAATTGCTTTGGAATTAAATCAGAAAAGTACTGTTACATCATGCTGGTAATGTAATAAGCATGTTATATTGACTATTTTTATTTAAAAATAAAATGAGAATAGTTGGAAATATTTACCAAATGATTGAGAAACATAGTAATTGATAGTATGTAGTCCTCGTTTTGTTGGAGATATTTTTTAAAGCTCACAGGAGATAAATTGGCACTGCTTTAAAAAAAAAAAAACTGCTTCTTTTTTTTTTTCAAAGCATTGTGGCATTCTCCTGAGTTCCCCTGATGAATAGCACACCTTTCCCTGGTGTAATAAGCAGGAGACTAATGTCAGTTTCTCAGGGATGCTCATGGAAACCCTGAATTAGCTTGCCAGTTGTGGTCATGTCACCAGTGCTGATGGATTTCCATAATCATTTTGTAAAACAAAGAAAACAAAACCCAACAGCACCTATTAGTTCAGGTTTGCACAGCAAATACACTGGAGACCAGGAAATGACCCTCTGGCCAGTGATGATTTCTAAATTCATAAATATAGGTTTCTCCCCTTGTCTTGAGAAACCTAAGTGAAGCTAGCATGCTACAAGAACAAGTGGAAAAGTGTTCTCTAAATTCACCTAAAAATCTGAAAAGTAAGCAAGACAGTGTGATGCACCAATGAAGATATCTCCAACCAGAATTCTGTTTGGATTAGAATTCAAAATCAAGACCCTAAATTCATTACAAAATCATAGTGAGCTCCCTTAATTTCAGGATAATTAGGGGAAGTGTGGACCTGTTCCACTGCGCCTCTCAAACCCCCATCCCCTACTTTGAAAGAGCTGAGCTCCCCCTCTACCAGGAACTCCCCATTCTGCGCATCATTGGCAGCGCTCTAATCCTGGGTAATTGCGTTAGTCTCAATAGCAGATTAGTGCTAAGTGCCCCCGCAGAAAGGAAGCTGTCAGATCTGCTATTGTTTTTCACTTAATGTGATTCCCCAGCAAAGAAGAAAGGCAGCCAGAGCCCTCCATCTCACGTTACAGACCACAGTTCTAAACCAATTAAGGAAAAGGGATTTACAGTCCTCAGTATTAGCTACTCTGTTTATATTATCCTATATTTCTTTTCATAATACCCTCCATTTTATGTGTCCTAACAGCCATTTCTGTCTCTTTAATGCTGCCGCTCACTTGCCCGTAAGTTTCCATGTTTTCTTCTCTGGGTTTGCTATTTGAGTGTAGTCACGGAGCTGGCTAATTCTCCCTGATTGTTTTAATTATGTTGCAGAATCCTCATGCGTTTGCTGTCTGGAGAACTCACTAACAAAAATGCTGGGGCTCAGCCCAAGCCTGATAGCCAAGCAGACCTTGATAAAGTGGTGCATTTCTGTGCAAGCCATCATTCCAATTAATTGAATAAAAACATCCTGCAGGATGTTTATCAGAGAAATAAAGCTTGGCTCTCAGAAGGCAAATTGGTCAGTGTCTGATATTGCAGCAAAAGGTGCTTTTTTTTTTTTTTTTAAGAATTACATCTGATGTGTAAGGTGAGGTTTCATTGAAGTGAGGAACAAATGAGAAGGTGCTGGTTAAGTGAGAGCTCCTGATCATTTTAAATAAACCATGGTCTGATCTGAGACTTGGCTGAGATTTCCCTTGCTCTTCCTTTTCTAAGGGGAGCTCTTGCCACAAGAAATCCAACTGATTTTCTCCTGCCCAAATGTCTGTATAATTTTTCCCTTGGCTGGAGCTACAACAATGAAAACCTCCCTCAATGGGTTTCTATTAGGACCAAATGGATTCAGAAGAGCATTTTTACTCTTAATGGAGCTTTTCTATTGAATTCCATTTTTCAGAATTTTATTTTAGTTTCAGTTGAATATTTAAACAGGTTTAAATTTTAAATATCTGTGCTGAACAAGCTCCGATATATATATTTTAAATTGCTGTAATACTTCACTGGGTTTCATTTTTAACCCAATACACTATGCATAATCCATTATGTTAGCATTACATAAGTTGGGTATGCTCAGACACCAGGCTAAGGTACCCCTTCCCACAGTTAAGTCATACCCTTGCAATGACTGTCCTATCAAATTATTTTTATAACAGCTTTGTTACTAACAAAGCATAAAGAGGGGTCTGAAGTTCAATTCAGAGCTCATTATTGTAAGAACACCCATTCTGATTAATGAAACTTTATTTAAGGTTGTTCTTAAATGAAACCATCATATTCCAGCCTTTTAACATCATCAGGAAGAAAAAGCTGTGTCTCTTTTGGGGAGAATCATATTTCTATGCCTACTGGCTTTGTAGGTTCTGGTGTTATCCTGGTTTTTCCTATGATTACTTTGGCCTTTTGAAACTAACACATATTTGAGAGTTCTAGACACTAATTCACAAGCAACACCACCTCTCAGGGAGCTACGTTCAATGATAAACCACAAAGGACTTTTTTTTTCTTTTTTTTTGGTGGCACTGGTGTTCGAAATCAGGGCCTCATGCTTGCTAGGCAGGTGCTCTACAACTTGAGCCACTCCACGCCCTTTTTTGTGTTAAGGATATTTTCAAGACATGTTCTCAAGAACTATTTGCCTAGGCTGGACTTGAACAGCAATTCTCCTAATCTCTGCCTCCCAAGGAGCTAGAATTGCAGGCATGAGTCATTGGTGTCTGGCCACAAAGGGTGCTGAAGATGCACAGCAGAGTAGATGAATGTTCTGAATGGATTTAGGAAGCCTGGGTTTGCATCTCATCTCCTGTGACTTTGGAGAAGTCATTTCAGCTCTGCCTTATTTTTCTCCTCCTTCAAATGAAAATAATTGCACCTATTTCATCCAAGTATTATATTAACTAAGGCACTCCACAAAGAATGCTTAACACTGGGTCTAACATGTGGAAAGAGCTCAATAGCTATTAGGGAGGATGGAGAATCTCATGGAAACAGAAAACGCCTTCCAATATGGGCCACAATTCACAGGTAACGTGCAGCTGATAATAGTTTGAGCTAAAATCTGTAGAGTGGACTTGAAGGTAAAGACAGGGTTTAAGTAAGCAAAATGATGAGAGGACCCTTGTCCCTGGTATTTGGGGACAAGCTCTTGCAATCTCTCCCTTTGCATGAAGCTGAATCCAGGTGAGAGATTGTAGCGCAGTCTTTCAATCATTCCAGGAAGACTGAAATGGACACATATGAGGAAGAGGGCAATGAGTGAAACAGCTGTGACTTTTTACTCTTGGTGACATTTAAACTGAAGAGTCAGTGTACATTAGCAAGACTTTAGAGAAATAATCCCTGCTCCATCCATCCAGCACAAAATCTACACTCACAATTCATTTGTTAGGCTTATAAGGCTTTTGGGCTAAGGCAAATTGGAGAAATTGATGTTTACCCTGAAAGCTTGTACCATACACAATTTGTAGCTGCTGTTGCCTTGGTACATGTCTGCCAGCGTGCCTAGACTTAAATCCCTGCGTGATAACCTTTAACTCTTTGCTAGGAGGCAAAATCAATCGAAGGTAGAACTAAGTGGGAGGATAGGAGAGAGGGAAGGTGCAGAGACCCAGGCATGTGCACCACATCTATCTCTGGACTTTAACACATTCTGGACACAGGTGGGAGAAGCCAGTCGTGCTAAATAGCTGCAATTTCTGAAGTCCTTTCTGTACTGACATTTCTAAAGAGTTTCTAGTTAATGTAAGAGAAAAAGCATTTCTGGGAAATAAGGCTGATCACCTTGGGAAGGGATGAAAAAGCTGAAGTAAGTGTATTTCTGACAGATGCAGAGTGAACTTAGTCCTCTGTGAATGCAGCAGGCACAACTGTGGCTACAGGAGGCCACCATTACCATCCTGTTCTCTCTCCTTCTTTCCCTGTGTCCCTTACCCCTCCCTTCTTTCTTTCTTCTCTCCCTTGGAGAGGTCCCATTGATTAACGCTTCAGAGAGCCCGGGAGTTTTTCACTTTCTAACATGCTTCTTTGTATTTGCTGCAGGTGTTTAACTGGTTATAAGGACAGTATGAGATATTTTGATGTATGTAAATTATGCTCATACTTTGAGCCTAATCATTATTATAAAATTTATAGAGGATAAAACACAGGCAGTCATTAAAATAGAATTTTTACTTTGATCATGACAAAGTTATGGGTTCCTTCAGTGATTAATCTTTTATGGCCTTAAAGATCACTGCCAATGTGATCTTAACAATCTTCCTACTTCTGACCAAATCTCCCAAAACAATAGAGGAATAAGCAAAAGTCATCAAGGATAGTAATAATAGGAACAAACTTAATTGTAGAGTGGTTTCAGAGTCCACATTTAGGCACAGCAAAGTGCATTTGCCCATTCAGCATTTGCCCATAAACTTAAAGTGACCTGCACCCCACTCCCATATAAGTACTGCTAGTTGCCTCTCCCTGCCTCTGTGTAACTCTTCAATCCTTCCTCCCATGACCCTGGGACAGAGGAAGCTATTCCAACTCATTGTGTACTCCTTGCTCAGGACCTATAAGTAATAAATCTTTGGATGTATTTCTATTGTGGTGCTGTATTGATTTTGTGCTTTCTTTCCAAAGAACTAAGGGCTACCACAGGCCAGGGGCTCCCCAGAACACAGACTGGGAAGAACACAAGATCAGGCTCCTAGTGTCAGAGCGATGTCAAGCAGGCATAAACTGGACAGGGTCAGATTAGAGTGACTAGGCAACTGTCAATATAAACAAGCTTTCTGAGTGAGTGGTTGTTGATCACAGGTTGGACAACTAGGCATTAGGCCATATTCTCGGTAAAAGAAGTATCCTGTGAAAGGCATATTGTAAACACCCATCTCCAGCTACCCTACATTTACTACGAGAACAGGCTTGCCAGATGCTCTGGTACTGGAACCCCAGTTTAGCTGAGAGGCTCTCAAAACAGGCAGGAGAAGACAAATGTACCCATCAGAAGCAGGGATAGGATCAAAAATTAGAAATGATTTGCATAGTGCATGGCATCTTACTGGATGACCTTAGCATGTCATTGGGCTTCTTTGAACCTCAATTTCCTCAGTCATAGAAGCTTTAAAAAAATTTCCAGGGTCCATTCCAGTTTTACCATTCTATAAAGAATTGTAATCTTATCTTCTATTGGTACACACACACACACACACACAAACGTGTGTATGTAGAGATAGAGAGAGACAGAGAATCTACCATATTAGAAAGTAGAGAACTGCACTGAATCATGAAATAGGTACTGGTGAGGGAGAACAGCCCCCAAGTTGAAAAAAGCCTAAAACTTCCCAAGTGAATAACTATGTGACTAAACAAGTCACCAGACTCCTTGGGATTACATCCTCATCTGTTATATAGAGCAGTAACACCTACCACATCTATCTCAGCAAGTAACAAGCAATAACTGTACTTTGAGAAAAAAAGCAAAACAAAACAAAGCATTATACAATAAGGCTGTTCTGTCAACAGTTATTGTTTCTGCTTCTTCAGTAGCAGTACTGCCACAAGGATAGGCATTTTGTGATGGTTTGCAGAATCACCAAAGCTTCCAGTGAAAGGCTAAGCACATCACATGTCTTTAAACCAATAATTCTCAAATCAAATGAGTATTAAACAGAATCCTCATTATTTAACTTCAGGGATAAGAAACTACTGAATCTTAGACTTGGAGAGGAGATAGGCCACATGGATGGAGGGCTAGGAAAAAGGCCATGCCTGCATTTTCCCAGAATGCTGTGGGGACTCAGCGTTCTGTGTTCAAATGAGCAAAGGAAGCTCACATGTGTTCTTTTCCTATAAAGTCACAATCCACATTTGCACATTAAAGGCCCTGAGTGGCCTCCAGCAAAATAGTAAAGCAATGTTCACTTCTATTTAATGCTGTGATCACCATATTTATTTGTGTCCTCAAATCTTGCACCAACATTTATTATCAGATGCAGCTGCAGAGTTTTGCAGAACACAGCTTGGAAATGGATGAGCTAAAAGGCTTTATGGGCAGCTTTGCTCTGTCACTTACTTGCAACCTGAGACTGGTCATTTAATTTTTCTGCTGCTCAGAGCCCTCTTCAGTAAAACTGTTGTTTTCACAGGATGCTGTGAGGATTAAAAGAGATTATTTATAGTTCCCCTTCTTAAGTCACTGCTGCAGATTGTACCTGAAAACTTGAACATGTACCACCCCAAAGGCCCTGCCTCTCCCAACACATGAGTCATTTATGCATATATTCACTTCTCTACCACTTCCTTAACCTCTGGGAGATCGCCTTGCTCTAGGCTACTGTCTCCCTATTTCACCCATTCATCTAGAAAACAAGTATTTATGGGGTCCCTGTCATGTGGCAATGAACACACTGTTGAAAATACAGTTGTGAAAAAGATAGATGGGAAATTGCTTCCCTCATGGAAATTTCTGCCCATATGAGGATATAGACAAGTACACATGCAACTATAATTTGGTGTGCCAAATATTTAATAGTTAATAACACTAATGCCTAATATTTATTGAGTACTTACTAAGTATTTTATACATATTAACTTACTTACTCCTCACAACTATCACAATAGGTGAACACTAATATATATGCAATTTATAGATGAGGAAACTAAGGCTACAAGAAGCATATGGTACAAGAAGTTTATGCATCAAGGGCCTCAAAGATGTGATTCCTGTGACCTTGATGTGAGGTAGAAGTCAGCCCAGTGAAGGAGTATAGAGGAAGCATTTCATGATAAAAGGGCAGTAGCAGTGAGGGGGGAAGAAAGGAAAGAGAGAATGGGGAAAGGGGTATGGTATATTACTGGACCTTAGAGAAGCCCCACAACTAGATTATGATGGGTTCAAGGTATGCGTGTGTGTGTGTGTGTGTGTGTGTGTGTGTGTGTGTGTAGGGACTTGGAATGGGTAATGGGGACCAATTAGAGGTAGAGACATGAAAACTATCTAGATGAAAAAGGGCATTTTAATCACTTGAAAGACTTAACTTTATACATAAGGCAAATAGAAAACAACAAGGATTCTAAGAAAAATACTGTTAGGATCAGTTGCTCTTATGATATTTTAGGAAGATCACTTTGCTGAAGAGTGGAGAAGAATTAGCTGCAGGCAACATTGAAAAATCAGCTTGGAGACTAACAGTCATCAAAGTAAAAAGAAGAGAATACTGTCACATAGACAGTGGTCATAGAGAGATGCAGATGGGTTTGAAAAGCATTTGAAACATGAAAGAACATTGGCTGTGGTGAGAGGGATGAACCAAAGGCAATGCTTACCTTTTGGTTTGAGAAGGTGAATAGATGGTGGTGTCATTCACACTACTCTGGAAAGATGATAATTTCAGTTTGGGACATGATAGATTGGAGGAATCTATGGGACATCCACTGGACATGCCTAATAGCTACTTGGAATGATCTAGGCTAAATATAGACTTTCAGCTGGCAAAGAATAGTTTGGGCAGCTTTTTAGGAAGTAGAAGATGCAAAGAAGACCATCCACTTGAACGTGTCTGGATCAAGTAGGTACAGTCAGAGTGGTAGAGACTAAGGACCAAGCAGGAAATGAATGAAAGGAACAGAATATCAATGGTCTAGTTGCCACTAACTTTACTTTCCCAGCATGGGTGGATGTTCTTAATGCCTTAGCCCTACCTCTTTGACTCATTCTTAACCTTTCCTGCTGACACCTTCCCACCTGAATACCTGAATTCTGTTTCTGCAACATTCAGGAGTATGACCATCATCTACATTCAGAAGCATCAGTGCCCCCAGAACAACCTCAACCAAGGAGAAAGTGCTCTTGATAAGTATCTCAGCTTCCCACTTCCTCAGTGTGACTATTCTAAGGGAATCATTATTATATTCTACACAATTTCTTAATAGGCCCCTATGGGTTTGAGCCCTAGTTATGATAGTAGCAGGTCATTAACACACACTTTTTTTGGCCTTTTCTTTCTTTCAAGTCTTTATTTCCCCTATGTCCTCACTTTGGCCTCCTGGGATCATTTCCAAAATAATCTATCTGTACTCGAGTCATGGCCTCAGGATTTGCTTTGGGAAAACCCAAACCAAGATTAACATTTCCAGCTTACAATTACTTATTGGCTTCTCTTTTTCACATTTCTTGGGTCAAATAAAAATGAAAAAGTGTTGAGGGAATACTTCATAAAAACCAAACTGATGTTAAACAGGTGTATCTAAAGACTCTTGTGCAGGAAAGCAAGGAAGCAATCCAAAACTAATCATGTCAGAGGACACAGAAGATGGCTTATAAGAGCTCCCAGTAGCAATATTTTGGATAGAGAATAAAAGGAAGAAACTAACTTTGGAAATTTAAAATGTGTGTTATGAAGGCATGGCTCAAGTGGTAGAGCATTTGCCTAGCAAGCCCTGAGTTCAAATCCTAGTACCAAGAAGGAGGAGGAGAAGAATTATTAAATTCCATTTTGCATCACTCAATAAAATAAGTTAACTCAATCAAACATACTAACACTATTAAATGAAAGTTGACAAGGAACCTAGCCTTCTCATAACAGCAAATATGCTGTTTACTTGCACAAAGACTTTAGAGAAATAAGAAGCAAAGGAAATAGCAATGAGGTATCAACCTTTTATTATATATATATATTCCTCCCTAAATATTTTTGTCCCTTAAGCATTTGAATGCTAAAATTCTAGGCCCCATAATGATAGTATTTAGAAAGTGGGACTTTTGGGAGGTGGTTATATAATTAGAGTAATGCTGCCAGGAGTGGAATTAGTGCCCTGATAAAAGAGGCCTTAGAAAGATTCCTCATTCTTCCACCATGTAAGGACATAGCAAGAAGGCACCTCCAAATCTAACATACTTTGATACTGGACTTTCCAGCCTCCAGAACTGTGAGCAAAGAATTTCTGTTGGTTGTGGTTATATGGCACCCAGCTTATGGTATTTATATTTCATTCAAATATGAAATATTACTTGGGATCATCTCTGAATGACAGAACTAATATTCTTTTTCCTTTCTTAGTTTGTATTTCATCTAGTTCCTGTAATAAATGAAAATATTTATTTTCATGTGAAATTTATTGTAACAATTTTGCTTTGAGTGGAGTATCTAACTGAGTAAAGAAGCATGGTGGTGAATAATATGAAAGAAATGAATCCCTTCAGGTGGAATAGAGTAAACATTGAAAAGAACAAGGAAGAAGAGCACAACAGAGACCAAATTTTGGTGTATTAAGCATTCAAGCTGGAACCAAAGTCAGTAATTTATAGATTTGGGACTTAAACCTATTTATTCAATCTGTTAATTTGTCCAATTGCTATTGAAAAGTTTAGAATTTATGGTTTGGTTAACTCATTTAAAGAAAATCACAAATGCTGTACGAATTGCTGAAAAGAGAAGTAGGGAGATTATAGATGTTATCATATACGCATGTGCCCATAAGTGGAAAGTAGAGTGACATTTATTTATGAACTAGGTAAGACACCAAACTAGAAATGTTTTCTCACAGCTCAGGGGCTGGAGATATTCCCAGGGAATATCAGGGCCTAGGGAACCCTTATGGGAAGGGTAAGTGGCAGGCAGGTTGGCTTGCCTGGAGCATTTGAGATATTAGAAAATGTAAGTAATTTCAACTGTCAAGGATTAGATAACCAAAGAAAACTAGGCCTGCTGTGCAAGTCATGTCTCCCCTTGATGCTCAATTATGGATATCTGTAAAAATATTGTGGGTCAAATCCCATTGCAAGGAACCCAAAGGAAGGTAAAAGATCATTCACTGGGCTAGAATTTCTGTAATCAACATTGCTCAGAATCTCATTGCCAATACTTCTAGGTCACTTCCTTGAGGTCAAGGACTAGACATAAAACAAAGCAGGAGCCAACTTCCCTCAAAGATGAGGTGGCTCATTAAAGCTGTCCAGGCATGCAGACCAAGGCAGGAAGCCAATCTTTCCCCTCTGACATGTTCCCTTTGGGTCTTTTCCTCCAGAGAATTGGGGCAATTATAATTCTTTGTAATTTCTTAAGGCAAATCACATTTTTTTCTTTATTTGTGCTACCTGAGTACTGTGTTATATTATTTTCTTTTGTATTATGTCACATAGTCAGGTATTAGATGTTTTCATTATAATAAACCACTAAGACTGGTAAAGAACACTGATTGGATGAGATTATATACATATAATGTGTGTGCACAAAACACACAGAATATATATGAAAAAATTTCACTATAACAAAACAAACAAGGTACTATTATCACGGGCCACTGGTCAGAACTTACAGAGATTTTCCACTGGACTAAATTTGGGTTTCAGTGATATTCATAATGGTGCTTGTCTTATAATAATAATGTACAAATCCCCCATGGTGAAATAAAAAGCAAATTGAAAATACAAATGTGAATTGAAAATACAAATCTGAAACTTCTATAATACCAAGGGCTGCTTGTGAGTATATAAGTCAACTGAGGAAGTTAGTTCTAGACAGTGGGCTTTTAATAGTGTCCCCAAGACTCTCAAGGGAGTGCCACTTGCTTATTTGTTCAGTACATTTACTTAGCACCTATTTATGTGCATGGTATCCTTCTAGGATATGGGGATATAACAAGTAACTCTTTTGCAAAGGTTATGTTGTAGTAAAATACTAGTAAATAAATCTAGAAAATGAGCAAGATAAAGGAGAAATTCTAAACAGATGGTCCTCGATTTACAATGGTTTGACTTGCAATTTTTCAAATTTAGGATATGGCCACTCTCTTTTTTATTTTCAGTAGAGTATTTAATAAATTATATAGTATTCAACACTTTATTATAAAATGGGCTTTGTATTAGATGATTTTTCCCAGCTGTAAGCTGGTAAGTGTTCTCAGCACATTTAAGGTAGACTGAACTATGATGCTTGATAGGTTAGATGAATGAAATTCATTTTCTACTTAGAATATTTTTAACTTATGATGGGTTTATTGGGATGTAACCCCATCACAGAATGAAGGGCATCTGCAGTGTGTTAGAGAGAGAGAGAGAGATGTAATAAGAGAAGCAGGACTGAAAGGGGCCTTTGTGTGTGCATGTGTGTGTGTGTATATGTGTGTGTGTTGTAATTTTATATAGAGTGGAAATGAAAGCCTGCTTTATAAACATAACTTTTGGGGCTGAATGTAGTGGCACATGCCTGTACTTCAAGTTACTCAGGAGGCAGGGATCAAGAGTATCTCAGTCTGAGGCCAGCCCAGGCAGAAAGTTAGCAAGACTCCATCTCAATAAATAAGCCACATGTACTAGTACACACTGTAGTCCCAACTGCATGATATATATTTAGGAGGATTGCATCTGAGGCTGGCTCACACAAAAATCACAAGACCCTATCCAAAAAATAACTGAAGCAAAAAAGGGAGAGGGGCATGGCTAGAAACCCCAGTACCACCCAAAACAAAAGAATATAACTTTTGAACAAACACCTGAAAAATGATGGAACTAGCTATAAGACTATTTAGGAAAAGAGAATTCCAGGTCGAGAAAATAATAAGAGGAAAAAGTTCTGAGGTTTGAGCAGACCTGGTATGTTTAAAGAAAACTCAGCAGACCAGTAGAGCTAGGGAAGAGAGACCAGGAGAGATGCACAAGATAAGTCAAATAGCTGAAATGTCTAAATAAATCAGGTATTGCTGGCCACAGTTGGAACTGAGAAGTGTCTGAGGCGTTTTGAGAAACAGAAGCATGAGGAGCTGTAGTTATTTTTGAGTAAAACTATTGGCCATGCTACCCATTACCTTTCTGACACTAACCAAGTGCTATGGTCTAAATAGCCCCCAAGAATGATACTAGGAGATGTGTTGGGGCCTCTGGAAGGTGATTAGGTCATGCAGGCAGAGTTCTCATGAATGAGACCCAAGGAAGCTCCCTTACCCACCATTGAGCACACAGCAAGAAGGCATCAACTTGGAACCAAGAAAGGGACTTTCACTAGACACCAAATCTGCCAGCATCTTGGACTTCCCAGCCTCCAGAATTCTGAGAAAAAAAATTTTGTTATTAATAAGTCACCCAGGCTGTGGTATTTTGTTATAGCAATTCAAATGGATTAAGATATCAAGTTACTTCCTTATCTGATTATTGTGTGATGATACATAAAAAGTTATTTTTAAAATAACAAATGAAAAGCTTTTCTTAAGAAATTTAAGAGACAGGAATGCTGGTTCACACCTGCAATCTTAGCACTCATCAGTCTTCATCAGGAGGACCATAGGTTCAAAGCAAGGACTATATAACAAATAACAAGTTCTAGACCAGCAGTTGAGTGAGAGAGAGAGAGAGAGAGAGAGAAAAGAAGAGAGGGGCAGAGAGGAAAGGAGAGGAGAGGAAAGGAGAGGAGAGAAGAGGAAGAAATTTAAGAGGTTATTGTATATTATTTCTATTTGAGACAAAAACAGCCTCTATTTTAGCCTGCAAATTTCAGGCTATCAGAATTCAAACTAGATAACCCCAAATATTTTCTCCATTTAATTAATTTCATTTAAAAATATATACCAGAAGCTGGGCACAGTAGTACATACCTGTAATCCTGGCTACTCAGGAGGTAGCAATCAGGAGGAGGACTTAGGTTCAAGGAAAGTACAGACAAAAAAAAAATCAGTGTGACCCCAATCTTAACCCACAAGCTAGGTGTGTGGTATGTACTGTAATCTCAGCTATTAAGAAGGTATTGGTAGGAGAAGCATGGTCTGAGGCCAATTGCAAGCAAAAATTTGAGAGCCTATCTGAAAAATAACTAAAGCAAAAAAGGGTTGAAGGAGTGGCTCAAGTGGCAGAGCACCTGCCTAGCAAGCATGAGGCCCTGAGTTCAAACCTCAACACTGTCAAAAAAAATTATATATATATACATTATTTATAATTAAAACACATATCTCTACTTTAGAGCAGGAGCTCTAATACATCTTTTACATAAATCAAGAAATAACTACAATTTCTCTCATTTCAACAAAATCACTTGCCTCACCAAGAGACAAGGGAACTAGCTGCCTCCCAATACTTGTTTCTCTTTGAAGGATTAACTTATATTCTTAGTCCAAATTATTTGTCATTCTTTTTTGTTAATTTTACTTATCATTATCATATATTAATTGTACTAAGAGGTTTCATTATGGCATGACCATACATGCATATAATGTGCTTTGGTCAAATTTGCCCCCTCTATTACTCTTTCCTATACCACTTCCCCTTTTAAAATAAAATGGATTTCATTATTCTACTTTCATACATGCATATAAAGTACTTTGATCTTATTCACCCCCATCTACCCTCTCCTTTCACCCCTCTCTCTTGCTGGTCCACCCCAAAACAGCCCCCTTTTATATTCCTGGCTTTCTTTTATTTTTTTCATCTAGATTCCACATATAAGATAAAACATGCAGTAACTGTAGATATTAAGTGGAGATCATGGGTTTCATGGTAAGCATTCACAATATATTTACGAAACTGCTTCTTTACTTTCAAGAATGTACCTCAAGTTTAAATTATAAACAAATTGAGTAACAAGGGAATATCTCTGTCAAATGTCTGTCACAGAAAACAGTTACAAAATTAGGAAAACAGTATTTCTCACTCACACACACACACACACACACACACACACACACACAATTTGAAGGCTCAGGAAAGTGACTGACAGCAAGCAGAAACTGAAAGAGGTATTTACTTTGAAGGAGGAACCATAAAAAGATGAGATTTGTAAATTTGTAGCATTTTGTCTGAAAGTGCTGCCTTTCTACAAAAGTTCAAGTGAGGGAAAACCACAGCTTTACAAGATAAATCCAAAGGAAACCAGACAATGACTCATCATAGTCAAACTTGACACATTACATACTGTTTCAAGGTAGCTTAATTTTACGTTAAGTAATATTCTATTAATTCCCAGTATATTCTGAAATTCTGTGTTATAATCCATGCAGCAACCACCAAGAAAATATTTCAAAGAGTTGTAGTTAAAAAATCAATACAGGGAACAAAATTGAATGCTAAAATATTCTATTCCCCTGTAGTAATCAATGCAATGAGGTATTGGCATAAGGATAGAAAAGCAGGTCATTGAGTCCAGAAAACAAAGATAGGAAAGAGGAACAAAACATGTGAAATAGAAAACAAGTAGTAAGTGACAGAACTAAGTCCAATCACATCAATAATTGCCTTAAATTTTAGTGACTGAGCACTGCAATTAAAGCCAGAGGCTGACAAAATGGCCTACCTCCATACTGTCCACACTACACACAAAACATGCACTTTGATATGAAAGCTACAAAAAAGTTGCATGTAAAATTATGAAAAAGTTAAATCATGCAAACACCTGTCATAATATGGCTGGAACAGCTGTATTAACACCAGACAAAATAAACTTGAAGACATGGAGTTCTATTAGGAATAAACATGATATTTCATAAAACAGAAGGGTCAATTTATCAGGAAAGCATAATAATTATTAATGCACATAGGTGTAATTTTACTTCAACATACATGTAATAAAGCTACAGAACTAAAAGGAGAAATAGACAAATGCAGAGTCATAGTTGAAGATGTCTAACACTCTTCTCAGTAATTGATAGAACAATGACATAAATCTTAGTAAGGATATAGGAGATTGGATCATAATTAACTATCTTGACTTCATTACATTCATAATACTACTCCCAACAACTGCTGCACACAAATTCATTTCCAAGAAACATGGAACACTCACTAGAATAGACCATAGGCAAGTCATATTCAAAGCGTGCAATACACGTCAAAAGATTGAAATTTTATTAGCATGTTCTTTGACCATATAGAGTCTAAATTGGTACTAAATAACAAACTGTTTAGAAAAGCCACAATATTTGAAAATTAAACAATAAATTTTTACATAGCTCACCAATCAAAGAAATCATAAAAGAACTATGAATAATTTTTATCTAAGTAATAATGAAAATGCAACATTTTATTGTATTTAAGAGCTGTGTGATGTAGCTAAAGCAATGTTCAGAGTGATATATAAGATTTCACATGCTCATGCTAGGAGTCAAGACCTGATTGCAATGATCTTTAGGCACTAGGAAAAACAAAATGAATCCTTATTAGGGAGAACCAATAAAACAATAAAGAGCAGATGTCAATAAAGTAGGGGAAAACTAGAGAAAAATTGAAAAACCCAAAAAAGTTATTTAAAATTTTTAATAAAATTGATAATTCAATAACAATACAAAGTAAGATGAGGAAAAACCCCCCACAAATTCCAACATCAGGAACAAGTAAGGGAGATCAATATAATAGAATAAACTGTATTTTTATTTGCTGGATGGTTGACAGAAACTGAAAAAAGACCTAAATAAATAGGTCTTCTAAATTCATAGATTAGAAGACTGAATATTGTTAAGACACCAATTCTCACATTAATTCATATATTCACTGCAATCAGAATAATAATTACATCAGGTTTTCAAATAGAAATATAAAAACTGATCTAAAAATTTATAAGGAAGTCAAAAAGTTGAAACAGCTTAACAACTAAAAGAAAACCAAGTTCATAGGCTTACATATACTACCTGCCTTCAAGACTTTCTACAAAGCTATAGCAATCAATGCAATGAGGTATTGACATGAGAATAGACAAATGAATCAATAGAATGAATGCAGAGTCCAGAAATAGGCCCACACTTACATTGTCAATTAATTTTTGACAACAATGCCAAAGCAACTGAATGGGAGAAAGGAAATTGTTTTTAACAATGAATGGTCCAGGAAAAAATGGACAGCCACAGAGAAAAGAAAAGTAAGTCAAGCTCGTCTTTATACCAATCCCTCAAAAAATTTTTCTAATGGTGATAGACCTATGCAAGAAAACTAAAATGAAAGCATTTAGAAGGCAGGCTTTTAGGAAAACAAACAGAAGAATAGCAGTTTTCGGTAGTCATACAGTTTCTTATCAAGTTAAATATCTTGACTCAGCAATTCTGTTCCTCATTTATCCAACTGAAATGAAAACAAAGGCCTGCCAAAGGACTTGCACGAAAATGTTTATTGCTGCTTCTTCACAGTAGCTGACAACTGGAAATAGCCTAAGTGTCCATCAACAAAAGAATTAATAAGTAAACTGCAGTATGTTTGTATACTGAAATACTTCACAGCAAAAGGAAAGTAATGCAAGAATATGGATAAATCTCACAGACATTAGGCAAAGTAAAAAAAGACACAAAAACATGTAACTAATATGATTCCACATAGATGATGTTCTTAAAACAGACAAAAACTGTCTGAGATGGCTTAGAAGTGTCCTGAGGGAACTTTATGGATAGGTGAAAAATATTCTATTGTATAGTAGGGGTAGGGTTGCATGGGTCTATCCACTTGTTAATTGTACAGCTAAGAGTTATGCATCTCAGGGTGCCTAAATTATAGTTAAAATGGTAAGCAATAATCAAGTGAGGAGGTGAGAAGAGGTATAAACAGAAATACACAAAAACATGGAATGTTGACAGTTGTTAAGAGCTGAGTGATGGGTATACAGAAGTTCAGTATTTGATCCTATTTACTTTGACTATGCTTGAAAATTTTAGTAATATTGTTTTAAAATTCTTAAAAGCCAGTACATCCCATAGTAGGGCAGAGACATTAAAATCAGGACATTGGCCTCAATTTGAGACACTTCCCTGACAATTAATTTTCTATTTCCAAGTTCCTTTGAGGAAAATATTCTCCAAGTTGAAATTTGTTTCATGTTTTTACTGTTAGTATTTCATCAACAAAAATTTGAGTGTCCTCCCTTTCCTTTCCTTCTCCATTGCTGAACACCTCGTACGAAAACCCTCACCGATGTGGGTGTCCATGGGAAGGAAGAGCTGAGCAAGTTTTCTTGGGAAAGAGATTAAGTGTTGGAATTAAGTCACTTAGGCACTTCAAACTGTCTGTGTTGTGAAGGGTTCATCTGAAATGAGGGCACACATGGAGCCGGTTATCCTGAGACATGATTTGTCCCAGCTGTTGCCTGCCTTAGGTTTCTTCTGTGATGGCCACTACTACCGGCTCGCCCAGAGGGCAGAATATGTGCTTTGTTTTTTGTTCTTGGACCTGTGCAGATTCCTGTGTTCTTTACCAAAATCCTGTGAGGATAGAAAAGTACATTTGTCTTGTCAAAACAACTTTTTAACATTCTTAGGGCTTCTCCTAAGAGATTTTCTGGGGAACATAAGGGATGAAGCATCTTCTGTTGATATGACAGCAGTTCCCAGCTGGTTCCAAGCTGGTAAGACTTTCCTGTACCCAGCCCCCTTCCCCCAGGCTCCCCCTTCCTGCAAGTGGTGGAACTGATGCAATCTGCAAGCGCCATGCTTCCAGCTTTCCATCGAGTCCTTGCACACTGATATGCTGAATGGGAGGAGACAAAGGGATATAAATGATGACAGGGTTCAGAGCACATTACCCCAAAATATTGAGAAAGCAGCTGAAGCAGGAAGGTCTCTCTGACCTCTTCCACTGAAAGCATTCCCTGACCTCTATAGAACCCTCACTGCAGCCTCCCTATACTGGGGGAAGACCTGAAGATACAGGACACACAGAAGAGTCTGAAAGAACAGCCTTTACTAAGCTCTGCCTCAGTTCATTACCATTGGATCATAGTAGCCTTTTTGTCTAATTCCACTTCTTCGTGAGGGTGTCCTCTTCACTAACCCAAGCATAAAAGCACACAATTTTCCTTGTTTCTTTGGGTCTTTATCTCTGAATGGGGCTTGTGTCCTGTAAAACTTATATCAAATAAATTGGTATGCTTTGTTCTTGTTAGTCTGTCCTGTCTTTATAGGGATCTTAGACATGAATCTTGTGATGGATAGAGAAAACTTGTTACTATTTCTTCCCCATATTGACTAATGTCATATTGTATTATGCACAGTTGGAGACAAATTAGCTATTACCAAAACCTTTAAGGTCACCGGAGATAATAAGAGGGAGAAAGAGCAAAAGTGGGAAGGAGAGAAAGAATGAAAGGAAGGGAAAAGCAAGGCTTGATCCAGATGTCTGGCAAAATGGGTCTTAATTACATTCACTCATGCTACAAAAAGATTGTAAATATACAAGTGTACTAAAAGGGACAAACTCGCCCTTCCTACCCAGTAGAAAGAACATTGAGCTTTCCAGGGGCCTTTGGTTCTCCCTGAGACAATATGATAAGAGCAATTTAAGAAGGACAGAAAAGCAACTGCTTCATAGACAGGACACATACTGGCAATGCCCAGAAATCCCTCAAAGCAAGGAAGCCTTAACAGGGCAGAGTTGTGCCTTTTTCTTAACATACTTAATCCATCTTTTCACATTGTATCTTTCAGTGATGATGTCCTGTGTAGTTTCATTCGGTTTGAAACCCTAATTTACTTTGAATAGCAAGGCATCGCTGAATTTATCCCCTTTCCATCTGCTCCTCTCACCCATACCAAAAAAACCAAACCAAACCAAACCAAAAAACCAATACTATAGTTAAAATTCAGTTTCCTTTTCTAAGAAGGTTACTAGAATCAGAAAAGAAAAGGACCTAGACGATTCTACACAACAGAAAGAGAAAGAAGATTATTTCAAGCCAGATCGAAATCCCATCTCACTCCCTCTTTCTTCCTTCTCCCCCTGCCAAAGAAACCTTTTCCTGATTACAGTAAACACCTTCTTAACAGATCAAAAGGAATGATTTTGAAGTGAGTTGCTTACTCACAAAATTCATTATGGTAATGCCTCATCAGATGCAGCCAAACCCGTTCCCTCTGCTGCTTCACTTTGATCTGTGCTGTGGCCTTGTCTGTTCCCGCAGTTAATCTACATTTTGTTGGCGTCAGGCTTTTCAGTACTTATGCCTCAGGTTTCTGGAGCAGCCCAGTAGAATTACAGAAGCTTGCTAGAAACAGACTTTTTTCCCCTCAATATTTTAAAACATATATTTTGAAATACCAGTAATAGCATAGGTTGGATATTTCTCTCTTCCTCCCCACTCCTACCAGGGCAATCATCCCGTATACTAGCTTCTATGAAATTCCCCTCAGTAGAGCTCTTTTATACAGCAGCATTCACATCTGCAATGCAGGTTTCTTGCAGAGCATTATTTATTATTAATGATCTAAGAATTTATAGCATGCCAGTCTCCTAATGCTCAAAGTATCCTAATGAAGAATGCCAGGCTACCTAATGTGCACTAAATGGTGCCACCCTGACCTGAAAGGAGCCATCTTTTAAAAAGTCATTTTGCCTGTGTGGTCCCCCAGGATGGCCCATGCTGGCATCAGTGCCAGCGGTGAAGTCTGAAGACTAGTGCAGTGATTCTCTAATTGGCAATAACTTTGACCTTTGGGAAGACAAGAGCATTTCAATTGAATTTCTGCAAATGACTTACCTGGGGTATCTCTCTGTTGTTCAATGTCTTGCTCAATAAAACTGATGGAAAATAATCTGTTTTGTTTTACCATCTGCCTACCTCCCTTGAATCATTAATTGTCCAACTCAGCCTCCTAAAGCTTTCTCACAATTCTCACTCTCCTTGGTCTCTCTGAGACATTTAGAACCACGTCCTCCTCAAAATGTTTAAAACTCTGTCCTCTCCTGGCTTCCATGGTGCGAGGCGCCCTCTTATCCTGTCGACCCCTCTATATTAGGCTGTCCGTTTTGTGGTCCCTCTTTAGAGAATTCTCTCCCCTCTAATACCAAAAACGATGATGATAAACTTCTGCATTCCTACAGTGTTTTATAATTCCAGTTTTTCCAGTTATTTCCTCTTGCCTCACAGAAGCCTCCCAAACTGGGTAGGACATGTCATCACACTTTATTGTTGTCACTTATTTCATATCCTGCTTGCCTAAATGGTGTGTTCTGTGAGGGTAGAGACTGCACCTGTCTTAGCTCACATCAGTAATCTTACTATGGCACAAAGTAGGAGTTGGAGACATGGACATTGTCAGTCATATTTTATACACAGTATTGTATTTTGCAAATTGCCCCGCTGTTTAGAGAAATTTGCCCAGAGTAACAAAGCATAGGAATGTTAAATAATGACAAGATAGCTGACTCCAAGTTCATTGGTCTTTCTATCACTGAACATAACTAACAGCTAGTCTTCATCAATTCACAGGACAGAGCTGGAGTGTTTACCTTCCACCGTTTTCAATACTTAGCAGATCGCCAACATGTGTTGGAATATTTGAGAACAATTCAGGTTTATAGACACCACTGTAGTTCTGCTGCATGGGACTATCTAGGGGAAAGGCCTAGAACTGCATCTCCCTCAGTCATTCTGTCCACATGACTTCCATAGTCCTGGCTTTAACTCCAAACTGGGATACGAAATGTAGGAAACAGGGACCTACATTTTAGAGCAGAGATGAAGGACGAGAGAGCCAGCGCTGCATCTGCAGGTGATTCTCATCAATAGAGAAATTTAGGAAACACAATTTCCAACCTGTACCTTTTAAAAATGTGGTTGCAGGATCATCACCTGGAATTTATTAGAAAGGCATAGTCTCAGGTCCAATCTGAAGTTGATTCTGACGATGAGGGCTGGCAATTTGTGTTTTAACAAGCCCTCCAGGTGATTTGATACATTCTAAAATGCATGAAAGCTGTCCTCCAACACCATCCTAAACAGATGAGGCTGTTTACAGAGGATAACTCAATCTCTTCACTAATCCTTTCCAGCATTTAAAAGTTATTTGAAGACCATTCTTTTATTTGTTCTTAATCAAGTCCTTCATAAATTCAGGTTTTATATCTCTTCATTAACCAGTTCATGTTCATTTTTCTTCCAATCTTCATTAAGTGGATTCTTTTCTAAGAAAGCTCTTCCTGCCACATCCAAATAAGCAATTGAGCAAATGCCTTGCCTATTTGGCCCTATTTTGTACAAACATTTTTTATGACTGAACTTGATATAGGCAAAGAGCTCAATAAACACCAAATTTTTCGGTTGTCATCATAGCATACTGGTCAGAGGTTGTCGGTGGAGGAAGACAGAAATCTCAAGGCCCATGCTCCTTGCTCTGCAGTCTGTGTTGTTGGCTTGGCCCTCTCTGTTTTCCATCATTCCCATGATGGGGCATTTTGCCCCAGCCTTTGCCTGCTGCCCAGATTTGAGACACTTCCCTGACTTTCAGGGTCTCAGTTCATTTGGATTTCTAAACCCTTTTTCCAAATAACTTGTGACCTTCTCTCCAATTCACCGTAGACTGTATGTATAAATAATGGGTCTCTTTTTCATCCTGTTCCAAAGTAGAGTCGCTTGATACATCATTTGCCATCTCTGCATTTGGAGCTAAATGCACAGAGAACTCATACAGAAAAAAATGGTAGAGAAGGAGAAACAGAATTCATGCCAAATTGAATCACATGGAGGGGGTAGTCTGTTATTAACATGCATTAAGCACTTGGACATGCTAAGTGCTTAATTTTTATCAACAGCTATAATAATAAGACATATCTTAAGAAAATGGCATTGTATTTACACCCTCCCTGCCTGGGTAGCTATTTAACATGGTCAGTTGGACATCTGGACTCAGGCCAGTTGGTACCCAGTCTGGTTTTTGCTAAGAAGTGACTGCAGCTGTTATAGTCCATGAACCCCTTGTAATGCTGCCCAACACCCAGCAGGGAGATGCAATTGTCCAGCAAACAGATTTAAGAAATGGACTAAAATGGAGTTTCCCAGGCAGCATTTGAAAAACTAATCCTCCTATTTTTAACAAACACAACAGAAAATGAAGAAAAATTCAGTGCCCTGTGAGAATCAATTGAGATGGAGAATATTCAATAATTTTTAACACTTCTGCTGCATGTTTTTCTATAAAATTTTACACAAACTGCATCTTGACTTTTACATCAGAGAATCTCTCTATCCCATAACTACATGGCTGTTAGAGATGTGCTTAGACAGCTAGGAGACTGGAGAAGAAAATGACTATTGATGGATTAGAGTATTCCCATAGAGCAGGACATCATCAGGGCCATATATGAAACAGAAAGAGGACAGTTCATGACATCAGACATCCATGTTTGATGATAGACTCCTAAAACTACTAATTTTATATTATTAGATGAGTCTCAGATTCTTTCTAAGCTTCAGCCGCTTCCTCTGTAAAATGGGAACAAAGATTTATTCACTGTCTATTTACACAGTTGTTTTGAGAAATATAAGATCATATAGATACAAAAACCTATACTAAAGTTTTGCTGTAATAACATTATGTAACAAATAATCCCAAAATGGTAGTGTTTTACAACAAGTATTTCTCCCTCATGAGTTTTTAGATCACCTGTGGCTCACTTGATCTTGGTTGGGCTTGGGTTCAAGTCCACTTAAGTGTCTCTCATTTGGTGACCCAGCTTGAAAGTGTAATGGCTCTTTAAGTTATGTTCTTCTCATGGGTGTTGGTTGCAATGCAAAAGAGCAAGTGGAAGCTTACTATAGCTATTAAATTCTGCACTTGAAAGTAAAATAGTTGCTTGCCAAAGTCAGCATTCCATTGGTCAAAGCAAGTCTCATGGCCAGCCCCAATGTCAATGGGGCAGTGAAGCATCTCCAGTTCAGTGGGAAGGTGTGGCATGAATGACGGGCAAGGGTAGGAAGCACGTTGAACAAATATTCCAATTTATCACAATGGGTGGAATTGTTGGAAACTGGAAGGTAACATTGAGATATTGGGGTGATAATGATGATCATTTTAGCCATGGGTATTTAACAGTCTGAAATTGTCTTACAAATGACAAGATTTGGAGCTTTATGGGAATAAAAGCATCCAGGCATACACTTCCTCCTATAAATGTTACAGTTCTTTGTCAAAGTCTCAAAGGATGCCTATCCAGCTAACTAGGCATGCATCTAACAGACAAACAGATATGGGTTGGAAGATTGTATGAGTCAAGGTATGATCGGTGAGTGCAGCTTCTATGTTCTCAATTCCCCACAAGAGATGCATTGAAGTAAGTGAATTCCATGTGATCAGGATGTACTACAAGTCAAATAACATGAAAAGCCAGCATGATTTCCTTATAGAGTTGGTGAAACTGCCTTTTATAAGCCCTGTCACCTGGGTATAACAATTCTACAGTGAGTTATATAACAACTATTCACTCTGCCTTGACAGTTGTGCTGCTATGGCACAACACTGACCAGACTGATACTATGGCATGTATCAGTCATCTCATATGTTATCAACCCTACAGGATTCAGGGCCCAAAGAGTCTGCCCAGGGCTACTGCCCACTGTGAACATTCTCCATACACTTAAACTTACAAGGGCTTGCAAACTGGCAGGAATGTTGGTTTCTAGAATCAAAAGTATAAATCAACTTGGAAACTCAGTATTAACAGGATTAATTTTGATGACACTAGTATATTAAACACCAGGGATAAAAAACACAAGTGACAATGTCACAGGCAAATATAGACCAATTACATACAATTCTGCCTGGAAAAGAGGTAGTTTCCATAGCAAGGTAAATGCTGCTTATGAATTTCCCAAATGATCATGATCCCATCCAGGTCCTTGCCCAGACCCAGAATAATAAGCACAGAGAGAATCCACTCTCATTTCCAAGAATAAACTGAAGAAGGAAAAAGATTTACAGAGAGAATTTTTCAGGATAGATATAAATTATTCAAGATATATTTTGCCCAACATGTGCATTCCTTAAACTGTAGTGAAAACACAAACATGAGGGATCAGGCCCCACACATTCCAGGATAACCATCTGTGTGGAGTCCCTGTGTCCTGAATGTGCATGAAATGTGGAGGATGGGTGTGAAAACTGCAACACACTGTAGTAAGTACTTGAGTACAGTTGACCAAAGCAACGTCAGTCTTCTCTCCCAGCCATCATTAGTCAAGAGGCAATTTACCTTTGGGGGCAAAGGAAATAGTTTGGGAATGAGACCAAACAAGACTATTCTGGGTAGTAAATCTGGTTAGGAATCAAACAGAACTAAATTTGTATCTTGTCTCAATCACAAAGTCATCTCTGGCAGAGACTTAATCTCCCTGGATCACCATTTCCTTATCTATGAGAATATCTGTTTTGCAGAATTGTTATGAGGATTTAATGAAATACTGTGCAAGGAAGTATTTAGCCCTGTAAATGGCATGTTCTAAAAAATCAACGCAGGTCAGATCCTTCTCTTTCCAACGCAATTGGGGTGTTCTTCAAGTACTGAGTGATAAAACTGACCAAATAGAATGTGTTTCATAAGAAACCTTGTTTTTAGGAAAATTCAGTATTACTTGCCATAGACTGTTACTGTCTAAACTTACAAAGTCATATAGCAAAACTATCAACAGGAGAAGGATGTGTGTATATCTATAAAACATGATAGGATTACATGAGTTAATGCATGGAAGTGGTTTGAATGGTGCCTAGCACAGTTTAAAATTACTATTAACATTAGTAGTAATAATACTGATACTGGTGGAATTGATCATAGGAATTTCTTGCAAATAGCTGACCAGTCTTAATACCAATGGATCCCAAGCTTTGGAATTCAAAGTCCCAGAAGGAATGAGGGTGTCCAGGAGGGAGAAAAAGAAATGAAAGGTTTGCTTCTGAACACCACTGTTTCTGGTGTTAGGGCACTGATCTTCTTATGGCTAACTGGGAAAATTGAACTAATATGACAGTCATTTGAGGACTCTTTCCAGGGTGCCAATATTCTAGGGGATTGCACTTGCTTCAGAAGGAGGGCCTCTGGCCAGTTTCTAAGAAGACTGACAGATAATTCCAATTACTGACTCAGGTTTGGAATTTAACCCTATGATTTCTATGGGAAAGAGGTTTTTGTTTGTTTGTTTGTTTTTAAATGTAGGGACAGGACAACTGTAGAAATAAAGCACAGAAGTATATAAGAAGTCAAAAAGCCTTATAATTGACAGTGCTTTAAAGCACCATTGCTGCTAGTCTACTCCTAGAAATATGGATTTGTGTCCACAGCATCTGTATCTACATATGCATAAACCACAGGAGACTGTCACACCAAAACACTTTCTAACAACTGGAAAAAGGGTAGATTTCTCCATCTCTTTGTTGATGCTTGAACCAGAATTAGAACTAGGCCTCCTGATAATACATAGCCCCAACACTTTTTCTCTCTGTCTTTTTGGTAATGATGGTTCATGAACTCAGACAAGATTTTGAAGGCATTTTAGCTATAAGGAAAAAGGAAAGGAAATAGGCTGGCATTATACTTTGTGACCAGTTCTCCAAATCTCCCATATAATATACAATAAGAAATGGAGAGGATGGGTCTGTAGGGTGCCCTCCCCACCTTGCTCATTTCTACCCTGCCCACAAGAGGTGTGTCTATAGCTAGAACACTTTTCCTGGCCTTCTAAGTTTCTTTGTGGTAAGATCTTGAAACCAGAGCCTCCTTTCTGGGATTCATGTGGCAACAAGATTCAGATGGGGCTGAGGATGTAGTTCAGAAGTTGAGCACTTACCTAGCACATGCCTAGGTCCTTGGTTCAGTCCTCAAAACAACAGCAATAAAAAAGACTCACATAGGGACACAAATTATATCAGCACCTAAAACCTCACAGCAGCTCCTTGAGTTTGGAGGAACTCATGGAAGTCTCCAAGAAGTTGAGAGTTTAATGATTATTGAAGCTCTGAAGACATTCCCTCATTTTTGGAAGGCAAAGTTTTGAGTCTCAATAAAGTTCCCAGAAGGCAGTTGCCTTAGCTGCAGCAGCAGTGACATGCTTTTTGTCCTGCATTGGCAGTGTGTCTACCAAGGCCATATGGCGGGGCAGGAACCATGTTCCAGGGGAAATGAGGCCTGGTGGAATGGTTGGATGTGACCCTACTTTCTCTGAAACACATTTTCCTCTCGGCATCTTCAGCTATTTGTTCTCTGTCAGCGACTTCACAGGTGGCCTTGGCTCCCAAAAGCCAGTCATCAAAAAGATCATGATCAAAGACAGCCCTTAACACACAGCCTATGGACCACCTGCCTAGAGAATGTAGCAGTCAGCATCCTCCCCTTTCCATTTCCAGTGTCCAGAGCATCACATAATTTTCTATTCTCCTCTCTGCTGTGAGCTCCAGGCATCAGCCTGTGTTATTAGATCTAAGCATCCAGGTCAACAGCACACTTCGTCAGCCCACCTCACCGCTGGGAGGGCCGTCACTGAGTCTCTTCATACTTGATGTTTTCATTTCCGCTCATGTCTTCCTCCTTCGGATGGCAGTGGCATTAAGCATCATTAGGCTGAGGAAGCTGAGAACATGAGGCAGGGTTTATCATGAAACCAAAGACTAAATCTCTATGCTCACCGAACCTGGCACGGACTCATCTACCTCTGGACTTCTGTGTGCCTAGAAAGAATGACTTCTGCTTTAAAACCATTATTCCCCTGTGGCAAGGGGCAGGAGCTGTGAGGAGCAGATGTGCTGTTGCGTTAATGCATGGAATTTACAAGGGCTGTTTGTGAAATGCCCTGCGGCTTTGTTTCTCTCTCTCTCCTGGATGCAAGAAACCCTGGAAGGTCCAGGGATGGGGCTGGTATTAATAGAGTAAAACCTCAGCTAATTGCAGAGCACGGGCTGTAATATCCTCTTTGATACCAGAAACTGTGCTTGCAGAAGTAGAAGTAATATAGACACACATGGAGGCATTTAGCATGTCAGAAAGAGGGAGTTATAAAAATAAATTAGTTAAGCTAGCAACAAATGAGCTAGAAATGTAAAACACACATCTGAATCTCTTGGGTCAAAGGTAGGGAAGGGAAGGGGATTAGTTTAAGTTAGGAGAAGGAGGGAAGCAACAGGAAAGGAAGTGTAGGAAAAGGGAGAGGAGGGAAGAAAGGGAAGGAAAAGAAAGGAAAGGAGAAATGACTGGAGTGTTTGGAGAACAGAGGTCTCTGATGCAGAGAAAAGACTTGGAAACAGAAAAAGGCCAGAACCAACTGTATCAGAAAGCATCAAACAGATATGTGTTGAGGTTCCAAACCTCCTGGAAAGAGGCACCCAGACACTACCACTCAATCACAGGTCTATGAAAATCCATTCTAAGCCCCTGACATGACCTTCAGAGCTGACCTTGCTGATGGGCGCTCCCTGTTGTTCTATTCTCATTCCTAATCTCATATAGTCAAGTGACAAATATGCATGCACACATGCTTGTGCACACACACGTGCACATTAGTATGTACTACCAAGACATCTCAAAAAAAAAGAAAGAAAGAAAAACTTGGAGGAGGGGAAGCAGTTTGCCAGGATGCATAGTAATAGAAGGCCTTTTTAAAAGGGATGATTCTGGATTTTCTTAGTTTTATGTTTTCTCTTTGCTATTTTAGAAAGGCAAGTAGAATTGTAGCTATGGTTCATCATCTCCGTAACTGAATTTATTTACTTTTCATAGTACATCAGCACTTACTGATTCCATTCTTTAGAAGTTTTCGTACCAGGAAACCCCATCCAAGAGTTCAGCTCTAACCCCAATGCCCTCCTTACCCTTCTGCCACATTCTCCTGCTTGCTAAGGTCTGTTTTCCTTTCTGGACCTTTTGCGTCCCAATTATAAACGAAGACTTTAAAACACGCAGGCCTGTTTAAATGACACACAGATTGAAATTCCTTCATCATGATGAGTTTTTCCATCAGCAAGGTTAAGTGGTTGCTTGAAAATTCTTTTCAGTTGAGGAGGGATTGTTTAGAGTTCTGGGGTTCAGAACTGAACTTTTAAAGCAGGGATAGGAGGTAGCATCAAGTGAGAAAGAAACAGTGAAGAAAGATGTATGTAGGGTACTAAGATTTTCTGATTTTTGCTTCTTGTCCAAAGAACAAACAGAAACTATGGCTAGTAGCATTTAATACACATTCTCAATACTGCATTATTCATAAAGCTTTGTGTTTTGTTTTCATGCATTTAGTATTACAAGGCAAGTTCACTCATTCAAGAAATGCTGTTGAGTGTGTATGTATCAACCATGGTGACAAGGTAACTCTTATATTATGCACTTTTTGACAAATGAGTCTCTTTCTCTGTATCTTTGTTGGAAAGAGCAATACTGTGATTGAATGTAGATGTTTAGATGAATACAGGCAGAGAATAATTCTACAGGACCATGTACATAGGCCATAGGACCTAGATTTATCAAGGATATCATTAGCCATTGGTCCTGTTTTCATGTACAGGTATGTGCTCTCACATAAACATCCCCATTAAATAAGCTCTAACATTTGCACCCTGAATTCTTTCAGTGATAAAGAGTTTACTATCTATCAAGATCACCATGCTCCTGTCTATAGTAACTCATTGTTACAGGATTCTTTCTTATATTGAGCTAGGTTATTTCTCTGTGACTCTTTTTTATTGGTACTTGATTTTGCATGTCAGAACTACCCAGAATGTCTCATTTTTTCCTCTACACAGCAACTGTTCTCTTATTGGAAGATAATCCTTACATACCTCCCAACCTTGGTGATCTATGTTTACCGATGGTTTTTTGAAAATATGGAACAAAAGTATCCCAAACATGGTCTCCAGTCTGCTTAAACTATTAGTGGGGCATTGATTCTTTTGTTTGGAATATCTTCCCATCATTAATGTAGACTGAGTGAGTATTGGCTTCATTGGACATCTCACAGGGTTGACTGGTACAAAGATTACAGGAAACCATGGTTCCCAAGTTGGTTATTTCCACAGGATCTTTCCTTCAGCCACATCTCTGCTGACTTTACACATTCACTAGTTTTCTGGATCCAAACAGTCTTCACTCTTTTCACTATAACATTTCATTCTATTGTAACAAACATGTCACAATAGCTGATTGAGACTGCTTAGGAACCTTTTTTGTCACTGAACAAAAGAATATCTTTCCAAGCATCATTTCTGGTCTGCCACGACCAGTATGTCATCTACATTCTTGGCCAACTTAAGATAACTGTTCAACAAGACAAGATTTCAAGAAAGCTTCTTCATAAGGAAGCTAAACTATCACTGAAAACAACACAAAGACATCTTTCTATTCTGGACTGATCAGTTCAGACTAAGCATATAAATCACCACTGATTTGATGACAAAATCATCTAACAAAGACCAGTGTGACTATTTTGTTTTTGGTAAACCCAACTTGTGGTAAATTGCACTTTAACATAACCATTATAGTTTGTATCAAAAATTTTTATGCATTAGGGATTTTTTTAAAAATGCTTATGAAATCCCCAAGACTTTTAATAAAATGGTTGATCCCAATAATTTCAAAGATATTTCCAGGTATGATCTCTCCCAAATTTTAGCCTAACTTCTGAATATCATAGAATTTTCTTTTTGTATTTTATTTATTTATGAATTTAAAATTTCTCTGTGACAAGATGAGCTTCCTAAAAGCAGGAGCTGTGACTCAATTTTGTACTGCATATAGACTCTAGTATAGAACTTATACAGTAGGTGCTCAATAAATTGTTGTTAAATGATTTAATAACTGAGGTAATGACAAAGTACATCACTTCCAACTTTAAAGAAGGATTTTAGGACTGTGTAGTGCTTTGAGGTTCTGAGATAAAGCACAACCTTGCACCTATATATTTGTCTTTCAGATTTAAAGGACACATATGTCCCTCAGCCCCACCATCTCTGAATAAGAAGTATTTGCCTTTAAGATAGCTGGAGGCTTTGCATTCAATACAGCAAACTTTCTTCGTAGTATATTTTCCCCAGAATCAGTAAGTTTTCCATCTAACCTGCCAGAGAAGTCAAAGTGTCCCAATCTGCAGTAATTATCTCGACAAGGTCAATTAGTATTTTTAAAAATGACACAGTCACTTGCAGCACAATGCTCCTGGCGTCAATTGCCATGGAAGTTGCATTGCACCAGAAGAAAAAATTGTCTATGTAGATGCCAGAAGGAGGCATCCTGCAGGCAGAGAGAGAGAGGGGGAGAGAGAGAGAGAGAGGGAGCATTACAGGTGGTCTGGGAGGCACAGTAGCTCCAGGCACATCACTCTATGACTACATAATATTTTGAGCTGCCAGAGTCTCTCCCCTTTGCAGAAAAATGCCCTGAGGAAGTTGCTCAGGTGCCAAGTTGAAGTTAGAGTCAGTGCAAATGGGGAAAAAAAAAATCCCCCGAGTGGTAGACTTTTAGAAAACCACCACCAAAACAATAGCTCTCCTGTTGACCAGCGTAAAGGATGGAAATTAGATCAAGCTTCAATCAAACACTAAATCCTTGTCTAGTTTGTTTTTGTTTTCCCCATTCCACAAAATTCCCAAGGGTATGCTAAGCTTGTCTATGAAATGCTCTCTGTTTCTGCTGCCTTTGTGGAGGAAAATGATTTTTAGACATTTTTATTATTTTTTTATTTTCATGTTTTTTTTTTAATATAGAATATATTGTGTGATTTTTAGACCCATGTTTCAGGGATGGCTAGTGGCACATTTTTATTTCCCTGAGATGTTTCAGGTCACCCTTCCTATGTACATTTAAGGATATACACCAAAGATAAGAAGGATTCCTCAAGGCTATAAAATTGCCCAGGAGATGGGAGTTCATAGGGAGAATTGAAGAGATTGCAGATAAAACTAGTTTGGGACAACCCTCTCTTCTGGGTTCTGGAGCACTTCTCTTCCTGCTGTACATTCTCTCCCTTTAAGACTCTAGAAAGTGAGAGCAGATCCCCAGTGGAGTTTGGAGAAATTGAATGGTAGGAAAATCCTGTTTCTGATAGACGAGTCCAGCTTGGCTCTGAGCACCACAGGGGAAGCTATTTCTTCCTTCCTAAGTATGGGGATACCAATGACCAGTCGGCAGGACACAGGGACAGTCAGCATCACTTATCTCTAGTACAAGCCACAAGCTAAAGGGGCAGCTGGTGACCACGAAAGCCCTAGTGAATCTCCTGTGGTGTGTAGGGGGCATTTACAACATAGGCTCAACTGAGGTAGAGGTAGTCACACAAAGCAGCTTTCATAGGATTTAGGCCTGGGTCACCAGACACGTGACACGAATAACACAAGCCACAGGCCTATCAGGCAAAAGATTAAACTTCCCACAACTGAGAAACAGCACAAGGAAAAAATTAGGTCCTTAAGGTAGCTTTCAATATTGATCGAAAGGCTGACCTGACGAAGAGCTGCCTAAAATCTTGTTTGCTGTTGCTTCTCTCCAGGGTCCTGGGATAATTTGTAATTCAAACTTGGAAGGAATCCTAAGCTATTTCCTTCAGAGTGATTCTTTCCACATGTGAAACGAAATAATTAAAACACCTCATCTGCTTTTAGAACTTGAATTCTCAAAAAAAGGCAAGACATTGCTGATTGAATCCATATTTCTTCCGATCTTCCACTAATTTAATTTAATGTCAAAAATTATTTTCTACCATGAACGATTATTTTGCATACAAGCGAATCTTGGAAAGTAGATTTTTAAAATTCATGTTTGTTAATAAATCATAATAAACCTGTCATTTTCATCTTTATTAGTCAAGAGGCATTCTAGAATACTTAAAGATAGGAGGTATCATGTTTATTTTAGTTCACTTGAGGGACATTATTTTTGTTAAACTACAGGGTGTGAGAAATAGTTAATACAGTATCTAAGTGCTTTCAAGTGAACACTTGTAATTGTCATTAAGCTAAATTAACAAAATTATAATTATATTTGGGAGAATTTCAGTTAACACAAGTTTCTTTTATGTCACACTTACCATAGTAAAATAATCTGAATGTAAAAAAATTACCACATTATCAGAAAGAGAAATACAACATTATCTCATATGCAGACTGTGAGAAGTTGAACTCACAGAAAGAGAGAGTAGTGGTAGTTACCAGGGACTAGGGACAGGAAGAAGTTTGGAAAGTTGTTGGTCAAAGTATACAAAATTTCAGCAGACAGAAGGAATATGTTCAAGAAATCTACTGTGACTATAATTAATAGCAATGTATTATAGTCTTGAGAATTGCAAAGAAAGTAAATTTTAAGTATTCTCACCACAGAAAATGATGTGTGTGAGGAAATAAATGCATATAACTAACTCAACTTAGCCATCCTACAATGTATACATATTTCAACACAACATGTTATACAGGATAAATATATATATATATATATATATATATATGTGTGTGTGTGTGTGTGTGTGTGTATAATTTTATCTGTCAATTTAAAATTAATTAATTAAAATAAAAGAAAGAAACCTAGAATTCTGCTTTTGAATGGCAATAAGCAATGTCTTCTAGAGACCATGGATTGATTTCCATGATAACAATTATACCAAGTGTTTTTAAAGTATCCCAAATATTTCTAACATCCAAACAACCCCAAAATAGTCTCACATTGTGTATACCCAAGTCCCTCTTGAGTCTACATCTGTTTTCAACCTGCTTCACTTTGTGAAGATGCTCCATCAATGATGTCTTTGGAAAATCCACTACCTCTAACCCTAATCCCCAGGACTATAAGCAACAGAAGAATCAAGTGCATGTCTGTCTTATTTTTATTTCCCAGTGACTCACTTGTGTCTGTAGGTTTTCTAAAAACTTGCTTTTGTTTTCATAGATTGTAATTGCTAACCAATAATCCTAAGGAAACAAACAAATAAAAATGTATGCATTATTTACCTTTATCTTCTTGAATGTATTTTGATTAAAATACAAGAATGCAAGAAATGCAAGGACCTATTCACTGGCCTCCCTGTGTTTATCGCCATGCCCACTCACTGTAAGGACCTTCCTCCCCCAGCAATTACCCCTTAAACATAACCCTCCCCACACACATATTGCCTGCAATTGAGATCTGTTTGGAACTATTGATGAACACTTATTCCCTATAGAATAAAGTCTTATCTCCTCAGTCTGGAACACAAACTCACCCTTGTCAACCCCTCCCTAACCCTTGCTCCCCACACCTGCCCATTTCACTTGCTCAGCTTTGTCTCCCATTGATCTCTGCCCCACTTAGGACTCTGGCCACTCCACTAAAGTCATGTTCCCAGTGTGTGTCTATGCCTTTTTCAATGTTCTTTCAGGTTCCCTAGCACATCTTTCTCAGTTCTGCTCTGGAATGCTTAGCATGCTCCCATCAAGCCCTCCAAATCTGGCTCAAATATGACCTTCTCAGAAGATTTTGAGATCTACTCTTTTGGACATCTCATGAATACTTCAGTTTCATGATTGTGAATCCTGGCTATACTTTAGAATCATTTGGAGAGTTTATAAGACTGAATAGATCCCATTCAAGACCAATTAAATTAAAACTTTGGGAGGTGGAATCTAGTCATTATATGTAATATATAATATATGCCAATATAGATATTTAAAGCTGGCTCTCCAGGCCTAGAACCTGTATTTTGTGGAAATCTCTGTGTTTCTTTTTGGGGTCTTCTCCTCACTTCTCAGAGTCAGGCACAATGCCTTATCCATCTTTTTCTTTCCAACAACTAGAATAGTCCCTGGCACATAATAGGGACTATTATGTGTTCAGGCATTCTTTGGGAATTCAAAAGGAAATATAAATAAAATATCTTGACAGAATTTAGCAAGTTCACAAACTTAATTTATAGTGGGTCCTACAATGGAAAAATTTTCAGACATATTCTTTTAATTTTCAATCCAGTGCTCAGGAATAGGAGTGCTTGGTTTTCTTTCTAACCTGAATCATGATTAGAAAGGAAAGTGAAGTGTGGCAGTGTGGTAAGAAATCATATTTATTTTGAACATTCTCTAAAGATGGTTGTCACTTTTTTAAAAATTTTAAAGCTATTAAGTGTAGAGAGCAGATTATGAAAAGCCTATGAGAACTGGGCATAAGCAAGGTGAGATGCAGCTTAATTGTTTTCATCTGTAGGCTGAGACAGGCACAGCCCTAGCCACAAACAGGGAAAAGCAGAACAGCTGCATCTCTTAAGTTTATGTTCAGAGAGGCAGAAACACAGGTTTCTCCTGTAACAGTGTCACACCTCTCCCGGAGAGCCAATGCTCCACCCTGCTTACAGTTGTTTATAAAAGACCCCTGAAGGAGGAAGAGGGGTTTTTGCCTTTGCCTTTTTGCTTTTTGGCTTTGGCTTGGGTTTTTCACTTTGGGCTTTGGCTTTGGGCTTTTTAGTGTGGGAAGATTTTGGAAGGGAAAAGAATTACTGAAGGGAAAAAAATTGCTAAAGGGAAATTGCTGAAGGGAAAAGAATAGCTAAAGAGGGGTTGATAGAAAGTCTGCACTGAGAACTTTAACCTAGGCCTTAGAAAAGCTAAGCTAAAGAAAGAACTTTATACATAGGCCTTAGAAAAGCTAAGCTAAAGAAAAGCCAAAGAAAGAACTTTACAGTGTAAGTCTAAGGGCCCAGACTTTAAGAGTTACGCATATGCAATTTGTAAACGCAGCTGTTTGGAAGTCTGAGCACTGAGGCTTTAAGAAAGCTAAAGAGAGACGGGACAGTGCAAGCCTGAGGCAAAAGACTTTAAGAGCGATTAAGCTAAGGAACAGCTAAGAGAAAACATGGGACATAGTGAGTCTAAGGAAAGAGGTTTTAAAGAAGACTTTAGAAGCCAGGTTTTTAAAAAACTATAAAGAGTAAGACCTTAAAGAATAAAGATAGAGAAAAGAAGCAATGAGGGTTGCACATCTCCACCCGAGCACCCAACACACCTGACCCCACTTTCTGTCTATCTATCCTGTGCCTTTTCTGAATTTCCAGTCACCCCCAGTTAGCCCCAGTTAGGTTCAGTAATAACCAGGAGCGAGAGAAAGCTAGCTCTAACAAGGGAAGGATCGAGAAAACAGTGCCCCCTCCAATTATGTTGACCTGACAGTGTAAGACTGTGGCTAAAGAGCAAAACGAATGAGAAAAACTTTAGGAAACTCAGTAGGAAGTAACACCCAACATTAGGGTGGGATCTACCCTAGAGAATCTAAGGGTAGATACTTTTTTAAAATGTGTCTCTCCTTTCCTCCTAGAAATAGTTCAGTTCCACTCCATTCTCCTATGTTCCTTTCCCCACCCGTGATGTGGAGACCTGCTGCTCTTGCTCTCTCTGCCTTCTCTCCTTATTGAACTCTTGATGCAGGTTATAGGTGGATGACAGTGTGCAACTGAGTCACTGCCCCTGGTCTGTGACTTCCATCCATTAGGTGACCTCACTAAGCATCTGCAGCTTCCTGGGTGGGTTGTTAAAAGAGTTAAGTTGTTTCCTACTGGCAAGACACAATAAATGTTTGGTTAATGCTAATCACTGTTACTGTTCGGTTGTTCTGAGCAGACAGTGTCATCACATAACAAAACAGGCCAATGCCACAAACCAAGCAGAAAGTACTGGCATGTTTTGAGCAAGAGAAAACATTTCCTTATATAAAAACATAATTTTGTTTAAGTCCAGACATATGACCTTTTGAAATGCATTATTGACAATCTACTTAACACACAAATTTAATTTCTGATCTCCAGACATGATGGAAAGGAAGGCACACTCATTTCAATCGTAAAGATTTTAGGCATAGTATTCAAATAATTCAATCAGTTAGAAAAATAGAAAAGCTTCCTGAACAAAAAGATCTTTTAAAATTATTCATTAAAACAGCAAATATGCTAACATCTAAATGATATCTGAGTTGGTTAGATATCTGTCAAGGCCAGACTAGCCAGTGACTGAGTCAACCATTTTCTTCCTCGTCCTCTGAGTTGTGGTCCTTTGCCTTCCCTTGTCATCCTGTTCCTCCGTCTTGGGAAGGAATCACTGTCTTCTCTTTTAGGTCCTGAAGATGAAGTTGTGTGGCTCCTGCCCCTTTGTAGACCGCTGTCTCTTTGCTCAGTGAGTTGAAGACTCCCTGTGGGATGGCATTGGGATGGGATAGGAAGTTATTTAAACTCCTTTCTATGTTTACTATGCATATTCTAATCTCCTATTAGAGGTAGTGTTTGGCCAGCCTTCATTTTGACCATAGCACAGAGAGATGCCTTGTTTCCTTCTATAGATCCTATGGGTCCAAGTATGAAGTTTCCACAGATGGAGTTTGGAATTCTTCATGCTCATCAATTCCTCCTTGAGAACTCTCCCCCAAAAGACCCCTCTACACCCAGCGCTATTACTCACATTACTATGTGAATAAACCTCGAGCTCCTTGAGTTCAAAAAGACTGCACAGCTCTCAGAGACTTGCTGCACAGGAGAATTCTCTTAGGTAAGCAGACTGAGAAAATATTTACTCGTTTCTGTTAACCCTGAATGAACTTTCTCGGATTAGTTATCACTTGCCCATTAGGCAGTTTCTTCATCATCTTCGAAATCACCAGTACTGGTATTGATACACATCAAAAGCCTTAAATTAGTCTACCATTGACACACTAAGTCTATGTCTCAGGATTTATTCTAAGAAAATAATCAAAGATGTTGTCTACGATTTCATTACATGAAAGGTAAAGACAATCATGAAGAGTTTTGTAGCAATATTGGAAGTAAAAGTCTGTCTTTTTAATTAGCTAAATTATGTTAATTTAACACAAGTAGTATTTAGCTAATTTAACATAATAGCAGACTTAGTTAAATAATAATTCAAACAAATAATGGAATACTTTGCAATTTGTACAACATGATAGTATGGCATAAAAGATTTTTGTTAGGTTAAAAATGAGGCTATGAATAGTAAGAGCTTAAGAAGGTAGTTATAGAAGACTTGATATATATATCAGAGCATTAATAAATACAGAATTCAAAATAGTAGCTCCCCCTTCAGAGAGAAATGCTAGGATTAGGACAGTAGCGGCTTACAGTGTTGGTAATGTTTCTGCTCTGAAATTGGTTGATAGGCCCATTTAAAAAAATTAGCCCTATAACTTGCATATATATTGCACACATGGTTTTGTACATATTAAGTACATAATAAAATACTAGAACTGCAAGGGCAATATCTTCCCATTTCAGAGTCTTGCAGGCAGCTGCCCTATTGTCTCCTGACAGGGGTAGAAGGGTCCTGGAAAGAGAATTTTCAGGTCAGAGAGAAAAGAAGCCCATTTTCTATTCTGCGTAGAAAGACTCTCTACCTGCCAAAACACACAGCTACAGGGGCTGGATCTGCCCAGAGAAGTCATTGTTTTCCAATTTGATCTTCAAGGGTAGATACATTTTTCTGTTTTTCACACAAGTGTTGTACATTCTGGCAGAGACTTAAATATGTGTGCAGGTGTGAGTACACTCATATGCAATAGCTTGTGTGCACATATGTATAATCTGTAGTTAACTCTGAATGGTGTGATTCTAGCTTAAAATACTTTTATTAGCATTTTCTACATTTTATTCATTTACTATATACTGCTTTTAATATTATTTTCTTTAAATACCTATTTACAGGTAAGATGTTTCCTTTCTCAAAGAATAGCTAACTCTAAAGTGCACATTCAAATGTGATGTAAATCCATCAGGCAATTTCATGTCTGACCCAACCTCTTGGTTTTGACTTTGCTCGCTCTGTCCCTCCCTCCCTCCCCCAAACCTTGCTCTGACAGAACTTCTTGGTTGTTTTAACCTCATCCTCAGAAACAGCAAATCTTCCCACAGTAGGAGCCCATCCTTGAGACACACCATGCATCACCCCCTGTGCAGTGGAGGACCTTCAAGAAACCCTGTTACTCTTAAATGTTTGTCAGCGTGCTGTGACTTTGGCATTGAGTAACATCAGTGATGCCAATAGAAATTTTGCTCATGGAAAAATGTGGAATGAGAGAAATAAACAAACAAAAAAAGGAACTCCCAAAGCTGAGAGACTTCTGAAAACCTTAGTTGTGTGGCTAATTTAATCCTTCCAGAAATCCTTTAATTATACCATAACTACTATTTATTGAGAATTTTCAGTGACTTAAGAACTATGCTAACTTACATATGTTATCTCTTAAAATCCTTAAAAACAATCTTATGAAGTATTGTCACCCACCTAAAGTATTAGTAAGAATTATAAGAAAACTGAGGATCCAAGAGTTAATTAGGGTACTTCACATGCCATATAGTCAGTCAGTCAGGGGTAGAATGAGGATAAAAACTTATATGTCACTGGGTGTGGTGGCACATGCCTGTAATTGTAGCTACTTAGGGGGTAGAGGTAGGAGGATTAGGATTCCAGACCTGCCCAGACAAAATTTGGGAGATGCTATGAAAAACAAACTAAAAGCAAAGAGAGGTCAGGAGGGTGTGGCAGAGCACTTGCCTACCAAGCACAAGGCCCTGAGTACTGGGGGAAAAAAACAAACCAAAACTATGGCTATGCATTTGTCTCCAAAGTCCAGGATATGATAAATTCATGTAGGGGTGTCCGTGTGTGTGTGTGTGTGTGTGTGTGTGTGTGTGTGTGTGTGTGGTGTAATGAATTGAATTGAGGCCCCACACTGTGTCTACCTAGAACCTCAGAATAATGTGACCTTATTTGGAGTAAGAGCCTTTACAGATGTATGTAAAGTAAGGGTGTTGAGATAAGAGCATCCTGGATTAGGGTAGTTCTAAATTCAGTGATTTCTCTCATGAGAGTAAAGTAGAAAATACAGAGACACAGGAGAAAGTCATCTGGGGATGTAAGTAGAGATTGGGGTGATGCATCTATAAGCCAAGGATACCACGGATGGGCAGCAACTGCCAGCAGCCAGAAGAGAGGCAGGGGAAGAGATACTTCTACAGAGACTAGAAGAAAAGGAACCAGCCTGAAGATACTTTCATTCCATTTTTCTGGTCTTCGGAACCGTGAGAAAATAAGATTTTCTTCTTTAAGCCATACAATGTATGGAAATTTGTTATGACAGCCTTGAGAAACCAATATATTTTACTATCTAGATTATTTAATGACCAGTTTCTTCACTTATCAACACATCACAAGCAGCTTGTGAGTTATGAGTATATCACAAACACAAATGGAGAGCCTTAGGAAGCCACTTGAAATGCCTAAATAGAATTCTATGGCAAGAATTTAACAAAATGCATCTAATCAGTCAATTGATGGACTGTTGGGGTATTTTCAGCTGTTACTAAGATTCATGGTTGACTCCATCATTGCATACTTATTCTAAATTTATTTCCTTAAAATGAAAATTTGCCAAAGTAAGTGCCGGAGTCAAATATGAACCCTTAATTAAAGCTTTTGATACATCATGACCAAAGTGTCTTCCAGAAAAGTTGTACCAATTTACAATCCCCTAGTAGTGTTTAAGTAATGCTATGATCACTGCATGTTTGTCCTTCAGAAACACAGGTTTCTATAAAATATTTATCGAACATGTGGTTGGGATGGGCACATGTAATATCAGCTTCTCCTTCCTGGACATGTCATTATCTTAGATGGGACTCTAAGACATTAGAAAAGAGGATGGGATGTAGCTCAGTGGTAGAGTGCATGATAGAGGCCCTGGATTCAATCCCTCTCCTCCCCAAAAAGACATCAGAAAGAATGGTACCATAATTAACAAGTCCAAACTTCTATGTCTAATAAATTAGAATCTGAAGTTGAAAATCAGGAGGCTAGTTTACTTATGAGTAAACATAGCTTCTCTGTTTGCTGACCTGTCTATAATATAGGCAATATTCACAGGGCCAGTGTAGGAAAGTAGTTACAGACATGACCTCTATTTGAATCCTGTTTTCACTACTTATTAGCTATTGTGCTCTTGAGAAGTTACCCAGACTCTCTAAGCCTCTATTTCCTTACATGTGAAAATGGAAATGATGATAGGTATTCTTCACAGGGAGCTGAGACCATATTAGGAGTTGACTCATAGGTGATAATCCCCATAAAGATGTTCACAGCAAGTGTTCTATAAATGCAAATCCTCACTATTATTATTATACATAATAGTCCTTCCATAAATGTGGCCAGTTAGTGCAATTGATTGAGAGTTCATGCTGAGGAGGCCAAGGTCATGGATTCAACCCCAGTTAACTTGGCTTGATTCCCCGGTCACAGATTGCATCCTAGTCCTAGCCAGCTGCCAGCTAGGCAGCCTGGTGGATGCATGATTAAATCATTAAGCTCCATTGTCACAGTCATCCAGGAGGGCTGGTAGAATCCCCTCCCATTGAGCACATTGTCTGTGCGGGGGAACTGGGAGGAAAGAGAGCCTAGGCTGGCACACATGCCTACAATCCCAGCACTTGGGAAGCTGAGGCAGAAGGATATGAGTGTGAAGTCAGCCTAGGCAACATAGCAAGATCTATTCTAAAAAAGAAAAAAAGAAAGGGAGTATGGATGGGGAAATGGGTCCTCTGAGCAAACCAGAGTTGAGCTGATAGTGTCATGGAAATAAGGTGGAAGGGGTGTAAATTCTGAGAGGGAAAAGCAATAAGAACAGCAACCACAACAAAGTATTTTATCTCTCTTTTCTCCTGTCATCATCTGTGGTAGCTGTTTAAAGGAGCTTGGGCTCCAATGATCCCTGTATGGACAGGAGGAAATCTAGTGAACTGACTTCTTCCAGATGAAGGTGAAGGCGCAAAATGCAACGTGTTCCATGCCACAATTGCAGTCAGTTGTAGTTTTGTGGAGAAAAGCTGTCTGCACCCCTAATGACAAAATTTGCATTGGAAACTTCTCTTATTAAAAGTGTTATCTTTATCCTCTGGGGAAAAGTGGTTAATGAAAGAGCATAGGTTTCTTTGGTGTGGAGTTTTGCCTTCAGTACACACTCTAGGAACAGACCAGTCAAGATTAACTTTGAAAAGCTAGGGAGAAATTTACCCAGATTTCCTAAGGGGAGAAACTTCAATGGCTGCTGTAGACAGAACTTCTCTTTTCCCAAAACAATCTCTTAAGAGATTTCTTTCTGAAAAATCACACATCAACACAGTATTGCTTAAATATTGCACAAATGAACAAGATTATAAAAAGCAGGATTAGTTTTTGTTCTTTGAATTTATCAGGAATAGCCCTCCATCCCTACTTCTATCTCTTGGTAGGAATGTTGTTGAGGAATTTAGAAACCACATCAAAATAAATGACCTATAGGAGGAAATTCTTGCACAGTTGAGGGCCTTGAAAAGGTTTGCCTCCTTTGAGAGATACCATGTCTTTTCTTCATGGACAATGGGAGGCATATTTTCTTCTTTTGCTTTACCTGCCTGGAAGCTCTGAGTTCAGTTTGTAGACTAATTACACTTAAATTTTCCTTTTGTCTTATTTTCCTGATCTATCTATGTATTCCCTTGTCTGCATTTATTTATTTTTGTTTTGGTTTTGAAAAGTACTTTTAAGGAAAGCCTTAAGCCAAGAACATGGTGAAGTAAGATCCAAACAAGTATTTTTAGGGGAAGTCCTTCAATAGTAGCAAAAGTATGGGATTTGGAGACAAAAGGCCAATTTTCAAGTTTTCTACTTGTCTTTTTACTGGTTTATGACCTCAGATACATCGTTTAACCAATTTCTCTATGACTTTATCTGCCAATGGAAGTGGAAAATATTAATTCTACTGATCTCAAATATTTCTGTAAAGTGTTATTTGTAAGTTATTTGGCAAACAATAAAAATCTCTACAAATTAAAGTGTTCTTGATCTAACAAGGTATACTGCTGGGCAAAGTGCTTTTGAAATGGAAAAGAATCAATGGATTCATGTAAAACCAAAGGGAGCAGAAGTTGACTTTTGGCGATGATCCACTATTACCTAGGCTCCAGCGGGAGGCATGTTCAGTGCAGAGGAGATATTCCAGGACAGGCCATCTTCCTTCAGGATCAACATGGCTTCCCATCTCTGAGTTCTCTAATTTTCATTTCAGCATGCTCATCCAGTCTTCTCCCTAACTATGCTAAGTGGGACCAGAAGTCCCAAGGAGCAGAGATTTAGCCTAAAAAGGATGGAGCAAAAGCCATCTTTTTAAAAATACAAGTCTGGCATAACCTTTTACTGCTTAAAGCCCTTCAATGGCTATCCAGCACCTTTAGATAAAGTCCAAATTCCTTCAACACTCAGCCCCTCTTCTACCTCTTCAGCTTTATCTCTCATCTCTCCCACTGCACACAATCCTGAGCTTCAGTCTTTCCAACAATGCTGATTCTTTGCCTTGGAATGAACTTCTTCCTCAATTGCTCACCTAGTTGACTTATATTATTCTTTCATTTGAACCTCACATGACTTACTCAGGCATATGACATGTCCTTTCTCTATACTCCCTATGTCAGTAAACTACTGTGACCAAGGTCTGTCATTAGACTGAGCTCTTGAGAACAGGGTCTAAATTGTGTTCATTTTTGGAGTACCAATACCTAGCTTTTGCTCAATTAAAATATACTAAGTGAAGATATTGAAAGCAGGTTCATGAACAAATACAAGGGTCTAGTCATCAGCCAACCAGGAAGTAGAGATTCAGTTAGGATTGAAACTCTGGGTGGGGTTAGGAGGACTGTGGAAACCCAGATGGTTCAAAGCCAGACATGAAAAGGTGTCTCTCAAATCTCCAATTACCTTGGCCTTAGCTGCTACACTAAATTTGATCACCATCTTCACATTGAAGCCACATGTCACATGGAACTCCTCTCAGCCAATGATTGGGACTTACAAGATGCGGGTGACTAAGGTCTAATAGAAGACACAGAAGATGTGGGTCTCTTTTGATTGGCAAACTTGGCATGGGAATTAACCTCCCGATAGTCCTTTCAAGCTTTCCTTAGAACTTTACTGCTGTCTAACGTGCTTAGACCCAACCCTTCCTTCCTTCCCTCCTTCCCTCGGTGTCAGATCTTTTCTCTCAGCCACCCCTCACTCCCTTCTCATTTTTCTCTTAGAATTATGAAACATTTCCATGAATAATTTCTTTTACATTTAATTCTGTTTGGGCATCTTCTTCTTAGAAGATTTATACTAATACTTTCTAAAGTTGTTATGAAAATTAAATGATTTAGTGTATACAAGGAATCTTGCAGTTTGCAGGAAATAGCAAATTCTCTGGTCCTATTCACATGGCATTGACCAGCTGCCATCTTTACTTAGCTGTGGGCTTCCTCAGAGCTCTGTATGTCTTAGAATGGTAATTGTTCACTTCTTAGCTCCTGTGTTTTTATCTTCTAGAACAAAACTGTGGCAGACTACAGCTTCAGTGTCCATGCCCTTACTGTTGCTTTTAGAAGCAGATGTCCTACTCTGTTGAGTTGTAGCAGAATAGGTAGCCACCCAATTGGAGATGGTATTTCCCCTGCAATTAATGGTGATCAAATAACTAAGCTTGGCAGGGAAATTGTAAACAGAAGTGGCAGAAGTAAGATAAATTTGCTGACCCTCTACTGTTTCTCATTTTTCCTTCTAGCTAACTAGAATGTAGATTCATTTGTAAGATAACCTCAACCATTTGGGCAAGGAAAATGCTATAATAGATGACAGAGCAACAAGATGGAAGGCATATATGTCTCCAGTTGATCATAAGAAGCAGAACTGCTTGCATTGGGCCTCCCACTACCTCTATTATTTTTATTTGTTTGTGTGGTTGGTTGGTTTGGTTTGCTTTTGTCTGAAAGGGAAATAACCATCCTATGGAGCCATTCTTTGTTACAGCAGCTTAGCCAGTACCTTACCTAATACATCTTTTTCATCTCTGCCTGGTTGACCCACAACTGGTTGACAGCCTGGCTCCTTACTCTATTAATGCCTACTCCTCAATATGGCATTTAATTACATTTGATGACTTTGAGGGACAACAAAACTAGTTCCCTTTGGGCACAGGATTATCTCAAGTCAGAGTTAATAGCCTTAATGGTTTAAAATGGCACTAAATGGTTCTCTATATTTGGGAAAGGCCATCTGGTCATTTGCAGATAAGCATAATAATAAGCACCCGGGCAGATTTCCACATATGGGCTAAAACACAGACATGTTCCAAATTATATACACTATAAAATTTACTATCTCTCACTAAAACCCAAACCACAAACTATCTCTTACTTGATTTGTAATAATGAGTCGTCACTCAGACAATCTGATTGAAATGAGTCTGACTGCAAACAAAGCCTACTAAACACAGTGCTCAGATTCTAGTCAAGGTCAAAATGCAGAGTTCTGGGAAGAGCTTCTGAGCATGCATATCAGTAATGGCCCTAGGCTCTGTCCAAGCCTGTGCTTGGCCGATGGATTTGTTTAAAATTGAGCCATGACAGTTGGGTAAAACCATGTGATTTTGTTCTAGAAGCATTTACATCCTCTGAGTGTGATTAATAAGTCATGAAAGCAAATTGAAGAGACACTGAAATAATTCTCTTTGCAATCAGAGTGTTTACTTAAATTTTCTGCCTCCCCTTTTGTCAAAGTTTCTGGGTAGCCTGGATAAACCTTAAGAAATCTTAGCACTGAAATTTTTATGATTGTTCCCCATCCACATTTCCTTTTATAATTCAAAACAGTATTAATAAGGACATACAAAATAAGGGAGTGACCAGCAAAGTTCTGATTTTTACCATGAAGATTATTTGATGACATTCACATATGGATTAATTTTCAAACATTGGTGCCTTAAGTCACATACTTCACATGCCTAGTGAGTCATCCAGTGCCCCTTGATCCTGTGGTGGCATTGATGACAATTCTCCAAGTTCCTTTAAAGCTTCTCAAAACCCTAAACCATTTAGAAGGAAGATGTCTTTGTTATGAATCAAGAGCCAGACAAAGAGACCAATGACTAGTTTTCTTAAACAGCCTTGGCAACCATGCCCCAGTTGCTTAATATGTAAAACAGAGATAAGCCATATAACTAGCTAGCCACTTACCTGGAAGACTATATCAATGAGACAACAATGAGAGAATAATGAAAGAATAATAGTGACACATCTTAAGTTACAATGAATGAAGTTTCTCTAGGCAAATCACCATGGCTTTATTGCTTCCCCTTAAAAACACTGGCCTGAACTTGAAATAATAGTAGAGGCCTTATAGTTCTGATAGATGATTTTAGTTTTATCCTCAATAACTAAAACTAAAGCAATGAATAGGTTGAATTTCCTTTGTGAATTGCCTGCAAGCAGAGAAGGCTGAGGCCAACCACAGCTTTTCCTTTGATGGGATGTAGCTCCTTTCTTAGATGAGGCGGGCCAAGATTGAATGGGCTTTGGACTGCTCTAGCATATTTAAACTCCCACCTAATTTGCCATCCGGAATCACACCTGGGTCTCCTTTGGCACCAGCATGGTCCAGATTTCTTTGGCCCAATGAATATCTGCTTTTTGAGTTATTTTTCCCCAGATGTAGTTTCCATCTAGCCAAATTTAACCTTGTTTTATCATTTCCTGCCCTTCATTTCAAACCTCTTTAGGGACATTGTGATCAGCCGGGTGTTGACAATGCTGCCTTATTTAGAAACACCTGCAATTTGCATCAATAAGTGAACCCCTCATTTCAATTTATTAATAAAGACACCAAGAAATAATATTTCTATCAGAGACTGTGCTCCATATTTGAAAACATTGTCATTTTTCATGGACCATTTCATTTATTAATTTTCAGCCTATTTCCAAACCACATTCTTCTCCAGACCAATTTGATTTTGATGCCAAGCAAAATATTGAAACACTGGCTTTGTGGGAAATGGTTTGCTCATCATCAAGTACATGCCTTTGTCAGATAGAGGCTGAACACTACTGAAGTAGCTTCAGTGGAGTTAGTCTGGTGTGACCAGTTCTTTGCATCTGGCTCCATTTTCCCCTTGGATTTTACTCAGATTTTCTTTCTATATTCTGGAATATTCTCCAAGCAGAATACGAACCTGGCACATCTGTGTTCTCAGTGGGCATGGATTCTCCCTGGGATTCACCTTGGTTTCCTTCCATTCCCATTCCCACCATTTGAGATCAGACTGTAGGGATTAGGACAATCCTCTCTTAATTCATCTTCCCTGTTCCACGTGGCCCCTTTCTGATCCATCCTCCAAACCCTCACATCATTGCACCATTTAGATTCTTCTGTGGCTCTGTTTCCCTCAGAATTAAATCCAAACACCTTAATACTTTTGTAGGGCCCTGATTTGGCTCACTAGCCTCATAGCTTGTCACTATCTTCCTCAGAGGCTAAGCTCCAGTCGTGTTAGATGGTTTCTAGTTACCTGAACATACTCTGTTCTCTCTCACCTCTAGGCCTCTGTGAGGATGGTCCTTCATTCTAGAATGGTGTTGGGTCTTGCTACTTAGTCTCTTACCTCTCTTCCACCTGCCTTCTTTGTAACATGGCAAACTTCTACCCATCCTTCAGGTTTTAGTTCTCAGTCATTCCTCCAGGAACCTTGAGGAGGAATCCCCAAGACTCATTTTGGTAACTGACATGACTCCTACTTCATCCTAAGCAAAAGCCCTGACCATGAAATTTTGATGACCCTGTATTCTAGCTGTTTACTTGTAAGTTACATATTCTATCTTCCTCTCCCAGATATCTATCCATGTTCCTTTAGCTTTGTGCACATCTGAATCAGACAAGCCAGAAAACTAACATGGGTCAGAGACATGAGAACTTACATATAGAGCCTGGCCGTCTAGAAATTAACACTGCCACTCTCCCCAATACAGAAGGCTACTAGGTTTTAGACCACTGACCAACTTCTCAACATGCTTGTTTTGCATATTGAAAATCAATTCCATAGGAAACAGAAGATTCTAGATGATCCCAGGTGGTTTCCTGCACAAGACTGGGGTTTCTGAAATAAAGAGAGGCTTGTGATTTTTGTGGATGTGAGAGGCAAATGGAAAGAAAAAAATAACACCTGGCACTGTCGATAGGCATGCTTGACTTTCTCTTGGACTGGAGAGAAGAGAGAAAAGAAAACTTTACCAGTTCTTGGCTGGCTAAAGTTTCTTTTCTCAGCTTACTGGTCAGAACAAGCCTGGGGACTGAGTTTAGAGCACACATTTCTCATTTCCCCCTATTCTTTGCAGGTGAAGTGTTTCCTTCTGCAGTCTTTGCCTATTCCTCTTCTTATCTTCACCTTACCTTTCCCCACCACAGTGCTTCTGAATATTAGGTAAATGCCTTCCTGTTCTTCTAATCCCTTTTGTTGGCAAGCTTTTGGTCATCCATTCTTTCTGCCTGGACCACTTTAATCAAAGCAGCACATTCTTGTTTGGCTCTATTTCCAGGAGATTTCTGTCTTGATACTATTTTTTTCATCTTCTTTTTTCCCTTTATCCATAAACTTTTATTAGACCTTTGTGAAGCCAATTGAGATAGCGGGGAGTATACATTATAATTCATTTGAAAAGGAATCAGCTGCATTTTGATGAGAGAAGGATCGTTTCACAAGGCATGTGGGAAGCACAGCTTTTGTGCCCCCTCTCTGTGTGCAGGGTTGAGAACACAGGCTAGCACTTGTCGGTTCTCACCTCGGCTTAGCAGTCCGGTCACATAGGCGGCTTGGCACCAATTGCTAGCCATATCTCACCCTCGCTATGGCAGGAGGCGATCAATAGATGGATTAATCACACTTTGGGGAGCTCGCACCCCAGGAAGGAGAGAAAATGAGGTTTGGAAGAAGAGGCTGTTGCAACGTGTTCTGCCTGGAGTTTGCAGACTGGGGCACACAATGCAGGACCACAAAGAAAGCCACTTTGTCCAGAAGGGTGGCCACAACCCAGTTGCATAATGACAGCTTCTAGAAATTTACTATCAGCTTGATTTCAGCCGATCAGCAATGCTTTTAGAAAAAATGACACACACCAAAGATGGTTCAAAGCCTTTGAATAGTATAATGAGACTTAAGTGATCTAGCGAATAAAATTGTGCTCATTAATCGGGACCCATCTTGAACTATGCACAATTTTCAGTATGAAAGGAAGTATGTGTGTCTTCTAAATGTAACTCTAAAGTCACTGAAATTTAAAAAGCAGAGGGGGTTTTGTTTTATTTATTTCTTTTAACCAGGAGGTTTCTAATGAAGAGCCATAAATCAAAAGACAGAATACAGCTGGGGGAAAGCAGGGTTGCAAACCCCAAAGAAGCAGTGATGGCTCAGGAGCCCAGCATCCACTCTGACAGGAGCTATTGCATAAGCAAAGAGCACCACAATTAGGATTGGGAGATTTCTGTCTGAGCCTTCCCTCTCCTATTGACCTGCCAAAGGAAAGCAACTGAATTCCCAATCTCAGTTTGCTCTTCTCAGTAATGGGTTCAACCTGTCTTGTAAAGTTGCTGTCAAGAGCAGACAAAACAGTGCAGCTGGAGGCATACAACCAAGTCTCCACAAATGTAAGTTCTGTAATTCAGGCAAGCTGGTAGAAAGTGGGGGGGATGTGTAGGAATACCTGTGTATTTGAGCCATCATCCCTTAATGGGCCCTCTAACTATGGCTATGCCACATAAAAGGACAATCATAGAAAATGATGTCATTTTGTGTTTATTAAAAAAATAAAAACTCCTACTATCTATTTTCTTTTCCTGAAAAGAAAGCTATTTGCTTTACCAACACTTATTCTCAAAGCCCCCTCTGGTTCAAGAGGACTCAGGGCTTCTGCTCTTGGCTTCCTAACCATTCTGCCTCCAACTCTGGATGGAATCAGCATCATTTACAAAAATGCTTTGATTAGCATTTGATTAAGAAGTTCTGACCTTTTTGGAATTTGTCTCATAATTACAGGGCTGGGGAACATCCCCAGCTTCTCCGCAGCTCCCCCAGTTCAGCCACCTTTGCAGTGGCAGTGAGTGACAGGCATTGAAGAGCAGTGCCCTGCTAATGCTGTAATCACCAGGTACCACTTAAGTGCACTTCCCACTTTTGCTCCAGAGTGGAGAGCAGGCAAGCTGCTGTTTGAGGCTCTGAGCCCTTTTCCTGTGCATCCCATTTCTGCTTTCAGCAGCTTTGTTAATTCAATCGCCACCTCTAGCCACACAATAGCTAGAGGAGGTTGGGGAGGACAGAAGACAGTTTGGGGCTGAATCAAAGTGTTCATCACACGGCCCTGAACCCGCTCAAGTGCTGGGAGCAAGGACCAGCTGGGCCAGTTGGCTGAGTGGCCTGGGCTGCTGAGCCGGCAGCAGGTGTTCTCTGTAAGGTGACACGCTTGAACCAGGTGTCACACGAAATGTGGAGAAGGGGGCCTTCCTCTGCTTTGCAAGCCCAGCTCCCTTTGGCCTCCAGAGTTTTGAAAAAACACCAGGGAAATGAATCAGAAAGTGAGAATTAGTCTGCTTGATGGGAATCATCATATTTCAGTGCGCTGTTTTATCCCATCGGTGAGCCACAATGAAGGAGAAAAGCCAGAATCTGGTGGCCCCCTCAGCCCCTTCTAGAAGTCCATGCACTAATGGTGCTTGGCTCGCTCTCTCAGAAGCAACTTAAGGAGAAGTTCTGTCCAGATTAGCAAAAGCATGGTCTGACATTTCCCTAAGTGTGTGGGATGCCAATAGGGTTCACCTGAGAAAAATGTTCTGGATCTAAATAAGTTTGGAAAATTCTGGATCAAACATATTTTAACAGGTTGCTTCACGGCAGGACTCCTCAGAGCTTTAAAGTGCTTAACTTAATAAATCTCTAAAAGGAAGGTTTTAAAAAAAATGCAGGCTGCCCTACACTTGACTGACTCAGGAAACTTTTTTTTACACCAAATACCATTTGGGAAATAGAGCTCAGGTCCAGTCTGGACTTTTCCCTTGGGAATGCAGGTTTCCTTTGCTCTCTTGTCTATACTTTAGACTTTGTTGCCTGTGTGTGTGTGTGTGTGTGTGTGTGTGTGTGTGTGTGTGTTTAAAGTATTTGCACATTTAAAAAGCACTGCATCTAAATGTTAGCAGCAAAACGTTCTGATGATGACTTGCTTGGTTTACATTATGTAAAAGGCCTGGTGGGGTGATCAGTTCTGATCTTCCTTCTCTAGGAGCAGCTGAATTCTGGGAACATTTAGTCTCTTATGCCTTCATTAAACTGCTCTTGGAAGGTAAGCACCAGGAGAGAGCTGATCTTAGATGCTATGGACTTTCTTCCTCTGATCACAAGTTTCCTTGAGGGAAAAATAGTGCAGTATAACCACACTGGGTTCAAATCCTGGCTCTGCCTCCCATAAGCTAAATGGGCAAGAACAAGTCCATTTGTCTCTATGCCACTACGTCCTTCTCTGTAAAGTGGGGTTGACAATACCACTCGTGCTATGGTTGGTGTGAGGATGGAATGAGACCCTCTCTGCATAGCTCTGCACAGGCCTGGCTCCTCCTTAGGTACCAAACACATAGCACCCTAAGGCCAAGCATGACACTGGGTGGAATAATCGGTATTTACTCCACAAACCTCAAGCCTCATTTTATTCTAACTTTTCTTTCCATGCCTACTACAGAAATCAGCAGATGGTAGGCATCCGGGGCTGCTAGATAGTAGGGGAAAAGAAAGAAAATTAAATAAACTTTCCCTGGGGTCATTCAAGATGTTACTCTTTGTAATTTTATAATTTTTTTAAAAGTTTCAAATGTGATTTTGTATTGGTATATAAGGGAAGAAAAAATTCAATAAAAAATTCTTTATGAAGAAAGAGGTTCGCCCACAGCATTACTTATATTGGTGATAAAACAGAAGCAAAACAATTTCTCAATAATCTAGAAATGCCTAAGTGAATTATATGAGAGCTATCCAATGGCATATCATAAGCCATTAAAATATTTCTTATGAAGAGTTTATACAGAGAAAATGGTTATGAGAATATTAGTGAAAAACTCAGATACAAAATAATAGAAACATGTGATCACAATTATGTAAAAATAAGGCTAGAAAAAAAGATCAGATGAAAATAACCAAAATGCAATCCATTATTTTATTTGGTAAAGGTTTTTTTTTTTTTGACATCTAAATTTCCAAAATTTCTATAACTACAAATTATTTGTATTTTTAAAAGGCAATTTTAAAAAATGAAACAACAAACTTATTTTATTTCTTTCAAAGTTATTATTTTTGGTTCTAGGACAGGTGAAAACTTAACCTCATCAGCAAAACAAAACTCAGGTCCAAGTGAGCATCGGAGGAGGGCCTGGGGCCAGTGAGCAAGGTGTGAGGGAGGACAGGTTTGCCGGCTGCATCCTCTACAGGGAGACTCTCACCACACCATGATGTCCATAGGCCTTAGGTTCCCAAACCTCTGGGGACAAATGGGGGATGGGGAGGCAGGGCAGTTCGTCCATACACTCTCCCTATCTAAAATACCTAAATATTCAAATAGCTAAAGTGTCTCATAGTTAAGCTTTTAGGTGTTTACTTTCCAACAAAGAAAATTCATGTTCACATAGAAACTCTGAATGTGAATGTTTATTCACAATTGCCCAAACCTGGAAATAGTATCCTTAAACCGGTGGTTGGATAAAGAAATGTGACACGTCCATGCAATTGAATTATTACTCAGTTTGTCATGGTGGCACATGTCTGTAATCTCAGCACTTGGGAATCAGAGGCAGGAGGACTTTGAGTTCGAGGCCCTGACTCAAAAAACAAAATAAGGCAGGGTGCAGTGGCTCATGCCTATAATTCCAGCTAGTAGGGAGGCAGAGATCAGGAAGATCATGGTTCAAGGCCAGCCCAGGCAAAAAGTTAGGGAGACTCCCATCTCAATAAATAAGCCAAGTGTGGTGGTTTGTGTCTGTAACCCTAGCTAGCAGGAAGATAACGAAAGCTAAAAGGGGTGGGAGCATGATGGAGCATCTGTCAAACAAGTGTGGAGCCCTAAGATCAAACCTCAGTACCACCTAAAAAAAAAAAAAGGAAAAAATACTCCTCAGCAACAAAAAAAGAACAACCCACAAAATCCACAACAATGTGAATGAATTCCAAATACATTATACTAAGTGAAAGAAACTAAATTCAAGTGGTTATATACTATGTTATTCCATTTATGAGATATTCTGAAAAAGATATTAAGAACAGAAAGTGGGTTAGGGGCTACTACCAGGGGGCTGGGTTGGGGTGGTAGACTGACGGCAAAGGGGTGCAGGGGTGGGGGAGTATTTTGGGGTGATGGACAGCTCTATAATGCACACATGCCTATGCGCTTCTCAATATTCATCATTATGTGTAAAATGGGTGTGGTTTACTATCTGTAAAACAACACATTAAACCGCACTTTATAAAAACAGGCAACATTGAAAACACACACAGAGTGTCTGTTTTCAGGAATCCTTTACACTCTTAAAAACTATTGAGAAGCCCCAAGAGTTCTTGCTTATGTGGATTGTTACTATTAATATTTGTTGTATTAGAGTCTAAAGGGAGAAAAAAATTTTTAAATATATTTTAAAGTCAAGATATCTATCTTGATAAAAGACACTGGGATTCCCAAGCTTGTTTCTGATCCTCTATGTTGCTTTGGTTTGAGAATATGAAGAAAATTCTACTTCGTGTAAATATATATGTAGAAAAGGAAAGACTATTTTAATATTTTTCAGACAATTATAGGTATTATTAGTATTGCACTATTAATCCAAAGGTCCACAAAGTGAAAAAGGCAGCCTTCTATTGTTATAAGAAGAGCTCCCACCTTCTTCAAAGGCTCTCCAGCCCTCCCCCCAAGTAGTCTCCTAGCCATTCTTTGAGAGTTACTGGTGTAACTGTCTTGGCCATCCAGCCTTTCTTAAACCTCACTATCTTCTTGGAATTTTCCTCTTGACAGCTCTGCAGTTACCATCCCGGTCTCTGTGGTCCCATAGCCCTCCTCTGTTCCACCTGTGAATCTTGTGTTGTTCACTTTACTGGCCTTGTCTTCCCAGTTACTTCTCAGAATTCTGGAGAGTGAGGAATTTTTCTCTGAATCCTTACCTCTCCCCTAGCCCAGTAATTCAGAGTATTACAAGAACTATGAGAAGTTTTTGATGATTTGCAAGTATTAAAAATATTATGTTCAAGTAGCTAGAGACAGTTAGAGAGAGCAGATACAATGCTAGTGTTAGTGCAATTTAGGAAATAAACTTCTTTATGAAATCATCACTTGAGAACATTTTCAGGCTTCCAACACCTGAGGCCAGCCCATCTGAAGTCAGATCTTTCTCTTCTGGCTATTAAAATGTATTTTTTCTCCTTAATGTGCCCTCACTCTCAGCTTAAGCTAAAGAAGAGACTGTGATATTATGGAAATAGCCAATGCTTTGGAGAAAAAGAATGTGAGTTCATATTTTACTTCTACCATTGACCTGACCTTCGCAAGACACTTAAGATCGCTGAGCCTTAAGCTATCCCATCTCAAATAAAGACAGGAATTGCTGCCTCAGCCACCTCATAAGACTGTAAGGACTGAAGAAGATAATATCTGAAAAGCACTTAGCTCATAGATTTGCTCCAAAATGCTGTAGCATTGGTCTCAGTTCCACTTGATCTTCTGTCTGGGGAAAGAGCAGTGTCTTCTCCTAGCACAGGGTGAGTGCCTGCACCTCTAAAGATGGTGTCCCTTCCTGCTCAAAAGCTTTCATGGAGTTCTCCTCTTTATCAGCTTGCTTCTCTTCCAGAGGTTCCACTTGTTTTGTCTTTGGGTTAGCTGAGATCTCTTAGTCAGTCTAATTTAAATTCCAGTCTTTGAACTCAAGCTTAAACACCATTCCTCCAGTACCTCACCAGGCACTAAACAAGGGGGCAGATGGATCCCCTAAAAGGACATGCAAGAAGCCTTGTATCAAAAATGAGTTCTCTTTATCTAAGAAAAGATTTGTTCATTAAATATCTTTTTCAAATTTTCTAAGTCTGCAATTATTGCATGCTTTATCGGCAGACTTTTTGTTAAAACTTATTTATGAGTTTTGTTTGAGGCAAGGGGACTAATTGTTTTGCTTTCTTTTCTTTTTTACTCATCTATCCAACTAGATATGGTTTTAAAACATCTAACATGTGCCTGACACTGTGTTCGAATTAATAGGAATAAAAAAGAAACTCTCATGTGGTATGACACGGGGTGGTGGTGGGGGGGGAGACTTTGACCTCCTCCTTCTATTGCATTTAAATGCTAATCAATAGCCTGTAGAATTCTGATTCACCAGAGGACTACTGGGGCAATAGCTGCACAGAGAGCCCTGCTACTATCACATTCTGAGCAATGGCAGAGCAAAACTCCCTCAACCCAAACTTCAATTCCTCCAAATGCCCATACACACAGCGTTCTGGCTGAGCCAGGAAACACCCATGAAAGAAGAGAAATCCTGCAAGCACATATACGTAAGGATGATGAATTTTAAATACCAAGTGTGCATTTTGTGAACACTACTCATTGTTTTAAAATTTGGCTGAAAGTTTGCCATTATGTGGAATGTATTCCACTCTTCAGTTTACAGAATATCATCAATCAGTGAAAGGCTCTTTGCCACCTTTATTTTACTATTTTACTCCCTCTCCACCTTCTGCCATTCCACACTTCTACTCACCTTTTTTAGAGTATCCAATCAATTGTACCTGACAGACATCCTTCTGCAAGTAGTTATTCTTAGAAATTTTAATGATATTTTCTATATGTATATATCCTAATTTATGAAAATGATGTTATGCTATAAATTTTATACTATTCCCAGCAATTCTTACTCACAACTGTGTTTTGTTAACAACACATGTTATGATATTATAGATTATGAATACACGTACATGTAGATATGATAAAGATAGAGATATATTATTCTTTCTGTATTTTGTTGAGTCTATAGCATGCATGTACATTTGGTTTAAATCAAACTTGGGGGTCCTACTGAGGGAGCCTTAAATTATCACCAACTTCTCACCAGAGCAAACAATGCATCTATGAAGTTCACTGCATGTGTTCCTTTATGTATCTTCGTGAGAAGTCTTTAAAGTAAGACAAGATTTTTTTGTGTGTGGTACTGGAGTTTGAACACAAGGCCTACACCTTGAGCCACTCCACCAATCCTTTTTTGGTGATGAGTTTTTTTGAAATAAGGTCTTAAAAAACTATTTTCCCGGGGCTGGCTTCGAAGTGCGATCCTCCTGATCTCTGCCTCCTGAGTAGCTAGGATTACAGGCATGGGCCACAGGTGTCCGGCCAGATAAGACTAGATTAGAAACACTAGATTGTAGGATACACACATATTTTAATCCACCAGACATCACCAAACTGCTGTCCAGAAGGCCAGCACCAATTTATAGTCACCCTCACTCCACCTGCAATATACACTCTATGTCCTCCCCAATATTTGCTACTGTTCATATGTTCAGCCTCTGCACTTCCGGGTATTGTGAAGTGTTACTTCTTTGTTATTTTAAATTAAAATTCTCTTATTATTAAGGTAATTAGAGCAGCTCCTTATACACTAGTTATTCTTTGTGGCCTCCATTTCTGTGCACTATCTGTCTTGTCTCTGTTCATTTATCCACTCGATTTTCTTTCATGCTTGTTTGCAATTTTGTAAACAAACAGATATGGTTATGTTCTGATAAAATGTACTTACAAAACAAGTAGCAGGCCAGGTTGGAACACTGCTGTGAATGGTATTTTACTTTAATGGTATTTTCTAGTTTGTTGTTGCTGGCAGGGGGAAATGGTATAAATTTTGTTAGATGACTTTGTACACATCAACCTTGTTGAACCCTAGGCACTTCTAATAGTTTAATTCAATTAGATAAAATTCAAATTTGATTGATTGAATTTTCAATGGAGACAAGTCGTATTATTAGTAAAACATGAATTTTATCTATTCTTTTCTAAAACTCCATTTTTCTTGTCTTATATAATTGGCCAGGACATCCAGCACTATGTTAACTAGTAGTGGTGATAATATTTTTATTTTCTACCTGGTATAAATCCAGAGTTTGTTAATATGATGTTTGCTGTAGGTTTTAAGCATGCAACCTTTACCAAATTAAAGATATTTCCTTTTATCCTTTATTTGCTGAAAAGTTACAAATAAATTTGATTAATTCATTTTATACATGTTGTGTACATTTGTATTGACCACACTATATATAGTGTATATATATTGTGCATATGTATGTATATAGGTTTATATAATCCAGCATGATTTCTCTAGCCTAGGTTGATCTCTATGATCTGACTTTATCACTGTATTGAACTGTATAAAACCATTTTTCTACAGCTATTGAGATAATCAGTGATTTTTCTTCTTTTGTCCATTAATATGGTAAACTCATGATATTAAGCTATCCTTTTATTCCTGGAATAAATGCTTCTTGATTATAGTATATTTGGGGGATTTGATTAGATTTGGTTAATTAATAACTTAAGATTTTTGCAGCTCTTCTATAAGTGAAATGACCCTGACTTTTTTCTTTTCTTGCACTATTCTTATCAAGTTTTCAAGTTGTAGTTACATCCCATCCATAAAATTATTTGGATAGCTTTCTTTCTGAACAAGACATATGAGATGATCTGTGCCTTCAAACTTTGATAACTGTCCCTGTGGAAACATTGGAGTTAGAGACTGAGCAACAAACAGAGATAATGGATTATCAATTCAATTGCTACACTGATTATGGTGTACACCATAAGGTAAACACACGTGCAAACACACACATGCACACAAACTTCAGATGTGTCCTCTTTCAGCTTGCATCTGTGTAGTAAACAATAATTCACATTTTTAAGTTTTCCCACATAGGATTCCAGTGATTGAATGCATGAATATTACATATTAACACTAAAAATGCAGAATGCCTAGATCTTCAATACATGTAAATAGCAAACTAGTTATTATTTAAATTGTTTTTGCTGCAAAATTTACCTGAGGCTCAAAAACAAAGTAAAACACTGCATGAATTCTACTTTGCTCTAGAGCAGTGATACTCAAAACTTAACATGGAAAATCACCCATTCTTGATTAAAATACGGATTCTTTGGCCCAAATCCCAGAATATCCCATGTGATATTTCTGAGATGGTTTAGGAACATTTTGATGTAGTTGGCTTGTGTACCATACTGTGAAGTACTTGACCCTACACTCAAACATACAATAATGTTTTTCCCACAAATATACTAAAAAGAAACACAACAAATCCTTGGCTAGTTTGAATGTGGCTCACAATGTCAGGCTCTCAGCAAACAAGGGTTGAAGCTTAAACTATGTATTTTTTGTGGCAAAGAAGTTGAGGTCCAAGAGAATTAGTTCTGCCACCCCAAGTGTGTGACCCAGAAATATTTTTTATTTCTGTTTACCCCCAGTTATCTCATATATGATGGGGACAATGAATAGAATAATTTACATTTCATTTTGATTTTTACATTCTGTTTTATGATTCTTCTAGATTGTTCTAAATTGTGACAGCGTAAATCTATTAAAGACTTAAATGAAGGCAATGCTTGAATCAGCATTTTAAAATTATTTGTAATGCTAGGTCTGGGCGTGATGATGCATACCTGCTAATTGTAGCTACTTGGGAGTTGAAGACTGGTTCAAGGCCAATGACAAGCATAGGTAGGAGGATTGTTGTCTGAAGCTGGCCCAGACAAGGTGAGACTCCAGTCAAAAAATAACTAAAGTGAGAAAAGGGCTAGGGTGTGACTCAAGTGGTAGAGCACCGGTCTATAAAACATGAAGCTCTGAGTTCAAACCCCAGCAGCGCCTATATATGTGTATATGTATATGTATATAGATGGAATTGCAATTCTTCCCAGGAAACACCTTCTCTTTTGGCATCCAGCAAATAACTCCTTGCTATCTCAGTCTTTAATAAGAAGGGCTTTCACATACTGTATTCAAGCCCTAGTGAGATCTGACCTGACTCAAGGTAGTCTTCTCACTTCTGATAAGATCACCCACTCTTGTGAGAGAAGACTGTTCTGCTCCCTGCATACTCCTGCCCACCCCCAACACCAAGTCTTCCCCATTTATGCCCTTCATGCAGACTGTACTCTTTCTTTGCCTCCCTGGGCTAAATTCCAACTCATCTTTCAGGTCCATGTTCAGGACACCATAGTCCTGACTTGATTTATCTGACATGGATAGATCACTGTATCCTGACTTCCTATAACATATAATTCATGTAATTTGTATTTTAACATTGAATCACTCACGGTATCATTCAGCTGGCTAAAGGGTTCTTTACAAAAAATAAAATTTTAAAGTCCTTCAGTGTTCAGATTACCCAAAGATTCTAAGAAAGTACCATGCACAAAACATATCCAATAGATTCAAATTCAAATTATTCATTCTTACTCAGTCCTCTGCCTCTGGAAGACAGACAGAAATATGTTGAAAACAAAGCAAAGCCAGCTCTTAAGACACACAAACTTTTCCATGGTTCTGAAAGCTATTTTACCTTCAACTGATAGCAATTTACTAACTTCTATTTCCTCCTGATTCCATTTTCAGGTTTTATCTGCTCCCTTTCTAATAACTAGATGAAAGCAAATTGCAAATGGATAATATTTTCCACATATCTCTTTTTAATCTAATGTTGAAGTTTCTGTTAACATTTTGGACTTCTCAAAAATGTCTCAGTCCAAATCCCATTGGTTTCCAAGGAATAATTTCACCCTACTTCCTAGGCACCATCTGTTTTGCATTTTTTAACCGTGACTTTTATCTATAAGTACAGTTCACCCACAAAATAATTACTATGACCACTTTCTTAAGTGCATACATTAGTTTCTGAACCTTCCCTTCCATGACCTATTTCTTATGTTTCCAGAGTTTTCAGCCTCTAAGGACCAGTTAAGACTCATTTTACAAAGGTTACTTCATCAGAAAAGAATGGCATTTTGTCCAGGGAAGGGGCTTAAGTTAATATTCCTGGGTTCACGTCCCATTTCAGTTACCAGCCAAGTATGGTAGAACTGCAGAATGTTAAGGACAAGAAACGCATTCTAGATAATTAAGTCCAACCCCTTTAATTTACAGCTACTTTAAAAAAAAATCTTAGGCAGTTTATTTATATATTGCTAATTTGGAAGTACCAAGCTCCATTTGGGAGAAGGTTCAATAAAGTTAAATTAATTAAGTTTTGTAAAGAACTCTCTTTGGTTTATCTTTGATATCAGATGAAAGAAGTTTAAAAAATAAATCCAAAGTGTTAATATCAATTACATTCAAGGAACTTGAACAATAATGAGGAGGAAGAAATGAGTAGAGAAATAGTTCCCTGGGGCAATTTAAATTTCCTGATCACATACTCATAGACTGAACAGAAAGAAGAAGCATCACCTGGTTCCTTAAAACCTCGGAAACCTCAAAATATTCTGATTTACATAGTGCAAATTGTGTCCTAAAGAGCTATCAAATATGGTGTCTTGAGAAGATAGTCTCAGAATAAATCACAGGACATTACAAAAATCTCATTATTGTGGGCAAAAGATTAGGGAAGACCTAAATAAAAACATTCAAAGATGACCTTATCATTAGTCATTTAAAATGTCAAGTTAAAATGACAATGATGTACTCTTTTATATCCACTTACAAGACTATATTTAAAAACAAACAAGTGTTAGCAAGAATGTGTACTAACTGGAACCTTCAGGCACTGATGGTGGGAAGGCAAAATGGTGCAGCTGCTATGGAAAACAGTCTGTCAGTTCCTCAAATGGTTAAACATGGAGTTATCACATGGCCCCACAGTCTAGTTCCTAGATATATAGCTAAGAGAATTGGAAACATATGCTCCTTCAAAAACTTGTCTATAAATATTCACAGCAGCAAAATTCATAGTAGCTGAAAAATGGGACAACTCAAATGCCCATCAACTGATGAATAGAAAAAAATGTTGTATATCAATATAAGGAAATATTACTCAGCCATAAAAAGTGAATACTGATACATGCTACAACATGGATGGACCATTAAATCATTATTCAAATTAGAAGAAGTGAGACATAAAAGACCACATATTGTAAGATTCACATTTATATGAAATGTCCAGAGTTGGCAAATCCATAGAGGCAGAAAGTAGATTAGTAGTATGAGGGATTTAGGGACAAAGGAACAAAAGTGATTACTAACAGGAGATTTCTTTCTGACATGATGAAAATGTTCTGGAATTAGATGGTGGAAATTAGCACAACTGCTTTCAACCTGGATGCCATGATCATTTGTGAAAAAGAGCCACCTGCTGACTCACGGTCCCATAGAGCTGCCCGGCAGAACCACAGAAAAAGGGTGACTATAGATGTGTATGACTATATGCTACTGCATGGTTTGCTACAGTGGTCTTCCCAATTAGGAAGAGTGATAAGATGCTCCCAAATGCCAGGTGTTCCCAGTGCTAGGTCTCCTACTTTAAGTACCCCCTACTTCCTAATCCCTTGCAAAGAGCCTAATATGATTCTCCATATAAAATATTCACTTTGTATATCTTTGTTAGCTATCTAATGAGAATACAGAGTTCTTTTTTTTTCCTTTTTTTATTATATTCATATGTGCATACAATGTTTGGGTCATTTCTGCCCCCCTTCCCCCCTCACCCTCTCTTCTCCCCTATCCCCTTGCTACCAGGCAGAAATTATTTTGCCCTTATCTCTAATTTTGTTGAAGAGAGAGTATAAGCAATAATAGGAAGGACCAAGGGTTTTTGCTGGTGAGATAAGGATAGCTATACAGGGAGTTGACTCGCATTGATTTCCTGTGCATGTGTGTTACCTTCTAAGTAAATTCTTCTTGAACTAACCTTTTCTCTAGTTCAAGAATACAGCGTTTCTAATTATAATGTAGTCAGAAAGAATAAAAATAGAAAATAAGTTTTGACAATCTCTTGAAACAATAGGGCCAGGGGCCTCCTACTTTCATGAGTGTAGAATGTAAAATAATTGGCACTTTTGCAATAAACAACTCACTTCTTGGAGTGATGGGCAGAATTCATAGGATGGGCATTGAGACTCTAGAGAAGTTCAACCCAGAGGATTTCATCACATGCCTTTTGCTAGTGTAAATTAGACATTCCCATGGTCCCACACCAACTAGCTGCACCTGTCAACCCCAACCAGGGTAATCCCACCTCAATATGTTTAGGCTGAGACTAAATGAAGGGGTGTAAGGAAGCTAAAAATTCTTAAACATTATTTTAAAAATTATCCTGCACTTGTTCCAGTTCTAGACCAATCAGCAAGTTTGACTGATCTTGATTTAGGTGCCCAGCACTAGGCTGCCCTAACTTTTACCAAGTCCACTTCGAGAACAATGATGGAAATCCACACATCATAATACTAAATATTTAAAAGTTAGAAATCGAGCTAACAAAATACAAAATAACCTATGTTCTATCTTTCTACCATGACAAATATACTTTCATGAAAGCAAGTAGAACAATAACGACAAAATGGAAAGGGATATAAAGCTATTTTATGTGACTGAATTTTAAAATGGCAGAATTTAGATATTTTTCTCATGCCTGTGTTCTGTTGAACACAATTTCTTCCTTTGAGACAGGGAGCCTAGTGTTGCTGAATCTTTGAATTTATCAATAGATGTTAGAAATAAAAATACACATTGAAATTTTTTTGCCTTAGATGTTGGTGATATTTTTCAGAGGTCATTGTGTGAGTCCATATTTTGTAGATACAGCCAACATCTACAGTTTTATTGAGCTGGAAAGCTACCAGTCCTCCTCATGTACAGTACAAGCTGGACCAGCCTCAATTACCAACATTTCTTTTTAAGGGTACAGGTAAGATGCAGGAAAATAAAACTGGAAATACTCCTTATCTGGAAAGACTCTATGACCCACTGTATGATCTGAAACCCTGTATCTAGAACAACCTTAAAAATTTTTTTTCTTTTATTCATATGTGCATACAAAGTTTGGGTCATTTCTCCCCCCTTCTCCCCTTCCCCTCCCTTTCCCCCCACCCCAACCTTAAAATTTTAATGGGAATCACATATCTAACTTCCAATATTCAAGAGCCCTCATTAAAAATGTAAAAAGAAACCAGTGAAATTAGCATTAATGATATTTTTTATGTAGCACAATAGAGCAGAATACTATCATTTCAACATACAATCAATATGAAAATCTTTAAATGAGATATGTTACAGTGAACACACACACATATTTATCCAGTGCATTTCACTCATCTCAGTTTGTACTATGTACATTTCTAGTGCTCAGGGGTCCATGTAACTAGTAGCTTCCCTTTCATCCAGACCAGAATGACAGGTGCTGCTTGGGGAGGGCACAAGCACCCATGCTCCAACAAACAACTCCTGGGCATAATGCAAGGCAGTGTCTCTCCAAGTGTGGTTCGCAGACCAGCTGTATCTGAATCACTTAGGAGGCTGTCAACAGATTCCTGGGGCTCACATTCAAAGACTGTGATCTAGAATCTCAGAGCTTAAGTCCAAGGAACTTGCATGGTTAATGGCATCCCTTGTTGGTTCCAAAGCCGGGTAGAATTTAGGAAGCAGTGCCTTAAAGCCATGGAATAGATATTTTTGTTGTGTTTTGCTTTGAATAATGTCTTTGTGGCCTGGATAATTTTATCAATTCAGAATAAACCAGTTGATCGTTGCTATGGTGTTAAAAACACGGCTGCTGCCAGCCCATAATTAGTAAAAACTCTGTTCCACCTGTGCAATATGAAGCAAATCACAGCAACTCTCCCTCCTGGCATAATTTCTCCATTGGAAACAAGAGCAGGGGCACTAATCTCTGACACTCTGCTCGCTCTGGGGACAAACCCTTCACAAATCGAAGTTTAGAGTTTGCCTTTCTCTCTTGGCTCTTTGACTCATCACTGCTGGTTTCTCAGCTCCAAATCCAGACCATTGTTTCATTTGGATTGAAAACAGACAGGGTGGCACTTGAGTTGTGGTGCCTAGATTCGGGGTATACTATCTATCTCCAACTGAACGTTCTTGGCTCTGCACGATGTGCCAGAAGGAAAGAAGTCAGGGTGACTGTGAGCTCATGTGTGCCACAAAGTACTGAAGCCGAGTTTCCAAATTTACTTTACCCCAAATTTCTCTGCCACAATTTTGCCAACAGCAAAAGGGTGAATTTTCAAACCCTCTGATACAGTTCTTTCTCCGGAGGTTTCCTGAGGCTCCTTCACCCCATGCAATTCAGAAGCTTTGCACACTGTGGTTAAGCTGGGATCCTCACAATTTTAAAAACACAAAAAAGGACCCAGGACTTTTAAAATGTTTTATGTCATTAATTCTCCAGGGAGATGTTGCAGGTGACTTTAAATACTTGACATATTGAGGGCAAAGAAGCCCCTGTGAGCCTGGATGGATGCTGGAACAGAGGCAAAAGCGGGGGGCAAGCAGCCAGGAATGTTGGTCCTCTCCCCCTTCTTTCCTCCTGTCTCTCCTCCTCCTCTTCCTATTGCTACTCCTACTTCCTGTTATTATGTAGCTTCATGTCAGTTTCCCACCCCCTGCCCTAATAAGGTCACAGGAATTCTAAGCTCCTGAAAGACAATTCTATGATACTAATTACATGTCTGGAAAATGACACCCTGGCCTGCAGGTGGTACCCGCTAACAGATCCCACTATTACTATTATTATTGTTATTGTTATATTATCACGTGGTATGGAGTCTTTGGCTTTCCAGGACTGAATTATCTTCCTTTGGTTTTGAAGTCAGCTTTGTGTGCCTTCATTTGCTTTTCTATCAGACATTTTTCTTATTCCTTTGTTTATCCTTTTTCTTTATCCAGAGTTAAATGTAGCGAGGAAGAATTCTTACATATATTAAGAAAGATGCTAAGAAAATAAAATGTTGCCTTTGATCCAAGCAATCTTGAATGGCAGAAATATTAATGAAAGTAGTGACATTTTAATAACTTTCACACAAATATTTGAAGGCCTATCACATGCCAGGCACTCCTCTAGGATCTAAGGACAGGAGTGCACAGGATGGAAAAAAAAGTCTGTCCTATGTTTGAGGGTGGGAACCAGTGGGAGGTTGTGAGCGTAAAAGGAGACAGTGAAGTAGGGGGCTAACTATGATCAAAGTACATCATACAAATGTATGAAAATAGGATAATGAAGCCATTAAAATTGGTCTACAAAGGGGAGAGGAAGATGGGAAAGAGAAATAGAGGGGGTGAGTTTGATTGAGGCACATTGCATGCATGTGTGGGAATATCACAATGAAAGCTCCTTATACAATTAATATACCCTACCAAAAAAAGAAAAAGAAAGAGTCTGTCCTAGTGCAAGAGACAAACAATAAATGAATTATAAGCAAAAGGGGAGTCAGTGATGATGAATGTGATGAGAAAAAAAGCAGGAGGGGCAGATAAGGGCTCGCAGAGGGCTGCAAGGTGAGTTAAAGCAGTCAGGTAGGCCTCACTGACAAAGTGACCTTTCAGTAAAGACCCCAGGAGAGTAAGACATACAGACTATCTGGAATATTCTTCCTAAAGATGAGGAGAAAGCAGGTACTACAACCTTGAGACAAGAGTCCAGGAATGTGTTCCAGAAATACATCAAATTGAATTCACTGAAGGGGATTATCACAGAGGTGGGGAGGTAACACTGGCAAGAGAGAATTTAGGGGAATTGTTTTTAAACAACTCTACTTTTGCTCAGAGTAAAGTTTGTTAAAAAATGATAATAGATGGTCTGAGTATTAATATTTCGCTGACATGAGAATGGGGTCCCCAAATAGAAGCAGGGTAGTGAGAGAAGGAAGCTAACAATTATTTAGTATTTATTCCACACTAGTGTTTAAAAGGTGACTGCAAGGCCCCTGAGTCTTAGCGGCTTGTGAATACAAATCAGATCCCATTAACCTGAGCACTCTGGAGTCTCTGGTTCCTTGCCCCCGTCAGCTTATGGTGAATTTCCAGCTCACTTCCAAGGTCTCCTCGTCCTGCCAGGCATTGCAGGGGTTCCCAGAAGGTGTCACCTATGTACTCCAGCATCCACCTGCCACAACTTCTCTCTGTTGCTTCAGGCTGCCAATTGTTGCCACCTGCTTGCTTTCTCTGGTGCTGCTCTCCCCTGTGCCCTCGCCTCTGCTGTGCCAGCCATTGGCCTGTACTGCTGCTTCTGCCCTCTGCTGCTGGGGCTTGGGAGTGGATGATGGCTGATGCATCAACACTCTCCATCCTGGACCACAGAGTACCAGCAGTCTGCAGTGTAGGACAAAGGGAGGTGGACCACAATGCCTTTCTCTCTGCCTTAGCCTGATTAGAGGGTCCTCAGCAGGATGGTTGATCCAAACCTCTGGGTTGGTGAGTTTGATTCTCTTTTCACCCCTGGCTTGCTTTTCCCCTAAGGATGCTCATGTTGCCCTACAGTGACGAAATCAATGTGCAGTCGAGAAAAAAAAACACAAAGTTGCCGTCCTTGAAATCATCATATTCTTCCAACCCTCAGGTCCATTACAGATTCTGTTTTCCTTCTCTTTAAATAAACTCTATTTTGGTGTCCCCCTGAGACTCAGACCTGCACCTCATCCCCAGCTCCTGCTCTGTTTTCTGGTAGCCTCGAACCCCACACCCTTCCCTCCCAGTCTGTCAGACTAGGAACTTTGTGGTAGAAACTACTCTAGCTACTTTCTCCCCCAGGTAAGGCAGGAGAGAGAGAGAGAGAGAGAGAGAGAGAGAGAGAGAGAGAGAGAGAGCTGGTAACATAATGCATTCATTTAAAACTACATTTTTTCTTTCAATTAGTTTTTCCCACTTTAGCATCTTTAATAATGGGATGTATTTTATCATTGATGAAAGGCAGAGTAGAATTGGAAGCATTTTGTTTTGTTCCTGCTTTTTATTCTTGGTAACACATAAAGTTATCTCAGTTCTCACAGCCAATGGTGTCCTAGATGTGAGAAGATGTGGTAGACAGCTCAGTGGGGAGGTAAAGTTAAGGGGTTTTTTATGTGTCCATCTTCCTAACACCCTGCTCCAGCTTTTTCCTCCACCCATGCTGCCATACTTCTATGTAATCCTCACAATGAATGATATTAGTCATTGCTCCCATTCTACAAACAAGAAAATTGATTCAGATAAGGACAGTCTCTGGCCCAAGATCACAGAGTGGAAAAGAGGGGCAGGAATTGAACCTGACTGGTTTTATGTTCTCAAAACCTCGTATTTTTTCCTCCATTCTGAACTTCCCACATGAAAATGATCAATGATGCAAATAACCAAGGACTCAGCTGACTTGCACAGAGTGCTCAGCTTTAAATGATTTTTAAAGTTAGGCCTCACTTAGCCTCTTGGTAATCTTAGCAGTCAAAATGGGTTGGGTGCAATCCCATTTGTCTATTTTGTTTTGGTTGCCTGTGCTTTTGGTGTCATAGCCAAAAATCAGTGCCCAGATTACATTCAGGAAGGTTTTCTCATGTCTATTTTTCTAGTAAATCTATAGTTTTGGGTTTTACATTTAAGTCTTTAATCCATTGTATGCCCTTGTCAAAGACCAATTGACCACAGTTGTGTGGATTTGTTTCTGGGCTCTCAGTCTGTCCCGTTGTGTCTATGTGTCTACCTTTATACCAATACCAGACTATTTTGATTACCACAGCTTTGTAGTGTGTTTTGAAACTAGATAATGCAATGTTTTCCATTTTATTCTTTTTCTTCAAAATTGCTTTAGCTATTTGGCATCTTTTGTGGTTCCATTTCTGTGAAAAATGCCATTAGAATTTTGATAGGGATTGCATTAAATCCATAGATCAATCTGAATAGTGTGAACATTTTAACAATATTAATTTTCCCAATTCCTGATCATGGGATACTTTTTCATTTTCTTAAGTCTTCTTCAGTTTCTGTCATCAGTGTCTTACAGTTTTTAGTATACAGATATAACACCTCTGTAGTTAAATTTATCCCTTAATTTTTTTTCTGTTTGAACTCAGGGCTTCACACTTGCAAATTGGGTGCTCTAGTACTTGAGCCATGCCTCCAATCCATTTTGCTCTGGTTATTTTGGAAATGAGGGACTCATGAACTATTTGCCTGGGCCAGCCTCAAATTATCACAATCCTCCCAATCTCAGCCTCCCAAGTATCTAGGATTATAGACATGAGCCACTGTGCCTAGCCCTAAGCATTTTTTGATGTTAATATAAATAGATTGCTGTCTTTATTTCTTTTTCAGGTAGTTCATTGTTAGCATTTAGAAATGCTACTGAATTTTTACATTGACTTTGATTTTATACAACTAAAAAGCTTCTGCATGATAGTCAACAGAGTGAAGAACAACCTATGAAACAGGAGAAAATATTTGCAAGTAATGTATCTGATAAGGGATTACTGTCCAAAATATACTCAAGGAACTCAACTCAATAGCAAGAAAACACATAATCTCATTAAAAACTGTGTGAAGGATCTGAACAGGCATTTCTCAAAGACCTACAAATGTCCAACAGGCATAAGAAGAAAATGCTCAGCATTACTCATCATCAGGGAAATGCAACTTAAAAGCACAATGGGCTATCACCTCATACCAGATACAATGGCTATTACCAAAAAGAAAAAGATAGCAAGTGTGGGCACGAGTGTGGACTAAAGGGAACCCTTGGGCACTATTGGTAGGAATATAAATTAGTACAGCCATTATGGAGAACAGTTATGGAGAAAGTGGAAAATAGTACCACTGTAGGATCCAGCAATCCCACTTCTAGATAGACATCCAAAGGAAAGGAATCAGTATGTCAACAAGATAGCTGAATTCCCATGTTTATTCCAGCATTATTCATAGTAGCCAAGATATGGAACCAACCTAATTGTACACAGACAGATGAGTGAATAAAGAAAATGTGACACACACACACACACACACAGAGTCTTAAAAAGAAATTCTGTCATTTGCAACAACATGGATGATCCTGGAGGGTACTGTATATAATAGGTGACATAGGCCAAGCACAGAAAGAAAAATATCAAATGATCTCATTTATATATGGAATCTAAAACAGTTGAGCTTATAGGAGCAAAGAATTGTGGTTGTCAGGGGATAAATGGGCTGGAGAGATGCTGGCCATGGGTTCACTGCTTTAGGTAGACAGAAGGAATACGTTCTAGAAATCCATTGCCCAGAATGGTGACTATAGTTAATGATGTATACTTGAAAGTGCTAAGAGAATAGATCTTAAATGTTCTCACCATGAAAGAAAACTAACTGTTCAAGGTGATGAATATGTCAATTAGCTTGAGTGTGGTAATCATTTTATAATATATACATATATCAAAACATCACATTGCACATGTTACATATATACAGTTTTTATTTGTCAACTACACCTCAATAAAGCTGGAAAATATTTCTAATTTAAAATAAACGATATAAAAATAAAATCCCCAAGATATGCAAAATGTTTCCTTTATAGTATCTTTAGTCCCAAAATATGGTGAAATTCTGAGTTCTTGAAACCACACTTTAGGGATCATGGTAACTTCCATATCTGCTCCATGTGTTTCACTAATGTGGGCTCAGAGAATGGAAACCAACATTCCTCCTCCCCCACTTTCCCTCGCTTCCTAAAGTTCAGGATCAACCAGAGATGAGCGCCAGCCAGAATCCTGGTCTGTAGGTTGCCCTGGGTTCTTGGAGACAATCTCCTTGCTGACTTTATTTGTGGTTTTATCTTGTTAAGTTGCTTAAATGATTTTATAGGGGTTCGGTGCCTAGAGAGTTCTGTGAGGCAGTAGATACTTAGAAAAAGCCTTTTTTTTTTCAGTATTATGGGTAACACTTTATTACTTATTTGTGATCCCAATCAACAGATGGAAAGAATTAAGAACTCAGTGAGTGACTCTCTTTCACATCAACCCACACTTTGGCTCAGTTTTCATCTACAAGTTGCTGTTCCCAATCACACTGGATATAGCACAGTTCCAAAGGCTTGGGATCTACTGAAACTTCCCTATCCCTATGCAGTTTTTTCCTCCACTGCCACAAAAGCTTCCACTTCATTTCTCCTGGCTGATCTGCCCTCCAATATCTGGAGTGGGATAGATTTGGCATCAGAACAAAACCAATCACAGTATAAAACCAAAGCTGTGTAAATCAAGAAGCATAAAGGGGAACCAAGATAATAAATGTCATGGAGGCGACACTGGGCTGGGAGTTGGAGGCCTGACTTTACTTCACTAACTTTATAGATGATTGAACTTCATAAAAAGGGAAAGAAAGTATCTGGAATAATATGCACACACACCCTCTTTCTCTTGAATGGAAAGGCACAGGTAAGAAGCAACAAGAACAACATAGACCCAAGGAAATGGGGCTACCTACTAAGTATGGTAGGAAAAGCCCTGGGCAAGAAGGCAGGGAACTTGACTCATTCAGCAAGTTACTTGCTTTTTTCAAATGAGGACAATTTTAACTTCCTTATCATGACATAGGGTCTTGCTCAGACAGTATCTCAAATACTCAAATATTTTCTAAGGTGTGTGTGAGTGCGTGTGTGCACGCACATGTGCGTGCTTATCACTGTGTTTGATGCTGACAATGTGGAAGAGTGAGACACTCATCTCAGTTTACAATCAAAGTGGAAGTCAGAATGATAGAACAGGAAAAATGCCTGCGTTTGAGTCCTGCCTCTAATTTCCACTGTAACCTTGTGTAGTTTCTTTAACCTCTGACTCAATGTCCTCATCTATAGAATGAAATCAGTTGCATCTAAGGCAAAGGTTGTTGAAAGGATTAAATAAATTGCATGCAAAACTCTTAGTCAGTACCCTTAGACAAAGTCAGCACTCAAAAAAAAAAAAAAGTTATTTCCTTTTCCCTGGGGAGAAAAACATTCACCTATGAAGCAATTAGTGAATGAGACAATAGATTCAAAATGCTAAATTGCTGGTAAAGTTAGTCAGTGCTGAAGAAGCCAGAGGAAGGCAAGATCAAAGAGGACTGGAATCTACAGGGAAGGGCTGGGGAGAAGAAGGAGAGGCTGCCCTTGGAGGAGTGTCAGATGGAGATCCCCTGCTGGGAGGGAAAGCTGGAGCTCAGGACTTTCACCTCTGGGTTTGCAAGTGACACCCTTTGGGGACAGAAGTTCAGTGACCCATTTGGACTTCACAATGTTTGAAAGTAGTGGAGTATATTACCCAAACAGCTATAATAAAAACATAGTTTTTAAGACCAATAAGACTATAGTGGAATTTGAAGCAGAAAGTGAAATTGGCACCCAGTTCTGATAGCAGGATCCCTGCCCTACAGGTTCCTCTCCTCAGATGTGTGACTTCAGGAGATGCAGAGGCAATAAAACAAAATTCTTAGCTGCTGAAATCAGCAGAAATGATTATAAGGGGGTGGAGAGGGCAGAAATCATTTTTTGGTTTAAATTGTTGTAAATCAGACCAGAAAACTAGGCTATACATTATGCTTTTGTTACTCTGAGAGTTAAATTACAAGGAAATGAACCATGCATAATAATTCCCCACGTCACCAACTTCCCTGCTTTTCAGCAAAATGCACTCCTCCAAAGTAGGGAGAGGGCTAGAGCCATGGCTGGGTGCAAGGCGCCATCTAGTGACTACTTTTTGCAAGGCGGTTGGAGGGGGCTGGAGAGACTGAGTCACCTGAACAAAAGAGGAGCCTTGTCCCTCACCTGGTGTTGGAGACTTTAGACCAAGAATGCCAACAGCAGTGACTTCCAAGAGGACTGCATGAATTCAGTTGACTTCTCGAATTGTCAGTAAAGAACGGGAAATTCTCACCTCAATATCACTTCTCATAATGCCTCTTCTGGACCTCCTCAGACCAAGCAGGGAAATAATAATCAGAACTCTGATTTAAAGAGTACATTTAGAGCACTTCATCAAAAAGTTGATAAAAACTGACAAGCATACATTTGCCCATCCAGCACCCCCCACACATGCCCCACCCCATGACCCTGCCCCCAGGAAGTTCTTCCTGTGGTCCATGTCCTGAGAGTGACATCCTTGTGTTACTATTGAATTCCAGCAGAACAAGAGAAAGGCCCAGATTATTCCAGACTCCTGAAAAACCTCTGACTGGAATGTATTATTTTTCCCCTTAGACCAAAGCATTTTCTTTTCTTTTTTTTTAACCTTGTAGTTTCAACTAGAGAACTCATAAAGAAGCTCCCAACTGACAGTTTAAAGAACAACTGGAAAAAGGTCTAGTTGAATCAGAGTTTCTCTCCAGGCTTCCTTCTCTCTCCAGGTGACTTCAGGAGGCAGGAAGAAGGTGGTCACCCTCTGTGGCCTGCCCTTTGATTATAACTAATGACACTGAGAGTGGCCTGTGCCTTGAACACTCCCTGGCGTGTGCTACCTCTTTCTGGTTTTTAAGTGGGCAGTGTGGAGAGGTCATGGTACCATGTGGCCTCAAATTGCTCTAACCAGACACTTGTTCCCCCTTTCTGCCTCCAACTTGATTGGAATCCATTACAAGTGTTGCCTCATGATTCTGTCACATTCTAAAACCTATTGCCTGTCTGGGAACACACACACATGCTTGGCAAGGATGGGGATGCTTGAATTCTGGACATGCAGGGATTCCAAGCCCCAGGTTCTTGGGCTGGAACAGGTGTGCTGGTGTACCCAGGCGTGGTGAGGTGTCTGTGGGTCAGAATGCAGACACCAGCAGGCACATGTGGGCACGGTATTTAATCATTGCATATGGACTTAGCTACTGACAGGCACACAGCAGAATTTATGGAGAGTCTCATTCAGTGTAACAGCAATAGGCTGCATTTTAATGAATTCCCTTGGTAGTATAATCATCACTCAGACAGGAACAACTGCTATACAGGGCTGTGCACCCCCCTCACTGACCTTTGTACCTCCCCAGTGAAACCCAATCCTTCCCATCTTTTTTTCCCCATTGCACAAAAAATTCGTCTTAAAATGAATCAATATGTGCATGCAGAGTGCGGGGGTGGAGGGAGTGGAACAACGGTGCGAGCACTGAGTCTAGTGAGGAAGGTAAGGAGGCTTAGTTGGAGGCACGAATACCCTTCATAAATACCATGAAATAGAATTTCATGTTACAAATTAACGTGTGTGTGCGTGTGTAATTTTTTCAAAGCAAGTGCTTTGTTTCTGCGTGAGCGCACAGGCACCACATGCCGCGGTTGCTATGGTAATTACTAGCCTCTGTTGAATAGGGACGCAAGAGGTTGCAGCAGAGAACCAACTGGTGAGAGTGCATGTTAGAATGCATACGTTCACTTATTTGTAAAAGGTTGCAAGAGGTACTCGAACTAGAAAATAAAGGAGGTGAAGGTAGGGGCACAGATTTACAAAGGCCTAACAAAACCATTGCCTTCAGCAGTTTTCATCTTATTTCTTGAGTTAAAAATGTTAAAAGCCCTCGAGACATTTTCCCATGGGTTTCTGTAGGCAGAAGGCAGAGTATGTGGAAGGAGTACACATTAATAGTAATAATAATAATAGCAATAACAAAATTATCATTTATTGAGGGAGTGCAATGTTTTCAGTGTCTTTCCCATTTTATCTCATTGAGTTCACACAAAAACCTTGAGAGACATTCATTAATTCATGTTTTCATTTTATTTTAGTTTTTGAGAAAGGGTCTTATTATGTTACCCAGGTTGGCCTCAGACTCACAATCCTCCTGCCTCCTACTCCCAAGTAGCTGGGATTATAGTCAACCCCCACTGTGACGGACTCATTTTCTATTTTTTTAGGCAACTTTTTTCTTGAAGTTTTAGCAGGGATTTATCTGAGTATAACAGGAGCCCATGGCTAATAGAAAAACAAACATTAATAAACTCATGACGGGGCAGGCACTAAGGAGGGTTGCAGGAGAAAAACCTCAAGGGCATTTGAGGTTGGGGGTTGGGAGTTAAAGGTTAGTCTGCATAAAAGAGTGACATCCAAGCAGGATCTAAGGGTGGTGAGAGTTCAGCACAGAACCAGGGAGAAGCACTCTTCTAAGCAGAGAGAACGCTGGGCCAAGACCTGCCTTGGAGACCAAGCCTGGCATGTTCTCCAAATAGAAAATTCTAGTTTACTGTGGGCAGAACATAGAGGGAGCTAGGGCTGATGAGGGGGTCAGCAGAGTTCAATGACCAGCAAGAAGGGGTTTGAACCTTGTCCCAGGGCAATCACAGGTCAGTGAAGGCTATTTAGTGGGAAGAAGTAACAATGTGGTTTTTGCTTTAGTGAGTTTCCTCTGACCACAATACAGAGTGAATTGGAGGAGAAGAAAGAACAGAAGCAAGGGATCAGAGGGAAGGCTATGTGGTGATGGGACAAGAGACCCATTACCACAAGAAGGCAGGAAGGAAGGATGGGAGATTTGTGGCTAATGGGAGGGGGGTGGTCAGCAGGACTTGGCGCTGTGGCCAAGGGAGAGGAGACCACAAGGTAGTTGGGAGGTAACACTACCACTGTTTTTCTAAGGTACTATTAAGACTAATCCACTTGCCAAAGATTCCTACTGCTAAGTGTCGGGGGAGTTGGGGCGAGGGGGATCAGGAACCCATGCCCATCCAATTCCAAAGTCTGTTCTTACCAATACTTCATCACTTCCACTCCCGAAGAAGAGGCTCCCTACAAAAATCAGCCATGGGATTGTTGCTTCCAAATGAAGAAAGGAGAAGTACTGGATTTGGCTAACTGAAAAACAGAATGTTCAAAGGTGATTGGGAAATTCATAGATGAACAAGCATTAGAAACAAAAATGCAGCCGGGCGCCGGTGGCTCACGCCTATAATCCTAGCTAGTCAGGAGACAGAGATCAGAAGGATCATGGTTCGAAGCCAGCCTGGGCAAATAGTTCACAAGACCCTATCTTAAAAAAACCCACCAAAAAACAGGACCGGTGGAGTGGCTCAAGGTGTAGGCCCTGAGTTCAAACCCTAATACCGCAAAAAGAAAAATGCAAACTGAAACTATAGATCTCTTAGATTAGCTTCCTATGGAAACATTTTCCTTTAGTCACAATAAGGTGATTATACCATTTGCTTTCTTAAAAAAATGTTGTTTTTTGGGTTTTTGTTTTGTTTTTTGAGATGTCTCACTATGTTAGCCCAGGCTAGCCTCCAACTCCCAATCCTCCTACCTTAGCCTCCTAAGTGTTGGAGTGACAGGGATATGCCACCATGCCCAACTGTCTTAGGAAGCATTTGATTAAGAAATACCATTACTGTATATTTTCTGCAAAAGCAGAGTTAAGAGTTAAAGGTATTTTCTTTGCTGTTCTACAATGATTCTTCAGTAAGAACTAACATGACCAACAAATGAGTGCTATAACTTATCCCAAGAAAATTTAAGATAAATACACAATTAAATTTCTTTTTGAATTTAGTAACAGATAGTGATTTAACTTTCCTTACACAAAAGATGTCTTTCAAAAAGACAGAGAGAAGAAAAAAATCAAAACAATAAAAGCTTGCAGAAAATTATATAACCCATCAGCTTTTCATTTTGTCTTAAGCTATGGAGTTTCTCATTCTATTTCATTTTCAGCTCACCATTTAATATATCTTTGCTTTAAATTATTTCCAAGATCTGTTTCTGATTTTTTAAACTTCTGCTCTCTGGATCTTTAAATGAAGGTCACTTTCATTTGTTTCAGGGAATAAGTAAAAATAAAGATGTCAGCAATGGGTTTGTGTTTGCACTGGCTTCTATTTTTAACTAAAATGCCTAAAAAACCAGGACTGGTGTGTACAAGATAGGCCTGCTTGTCTGTGTTCTGTCTGTTCCGCTGGATCTAACACCACCAGCAAAGGGGGTGGCTTTGGAAACCAGGGCAATACTCATTAGAAATCCTAACACAATGAACCCTGTCATGCAGAGACCACAGTGTGTCAGTCTTGGGCATCAGATAAGCAATCTAGTTTTAGTGTTGAAATAATGGGGTTTGGACAGGGTTTGAAATTTGGAGAAGGGAACCAGAATAGATCTTAGCTCTCTTTTCTGTATTCCCTCATCACACTCTCACCCTTAACCTTGACCTGTTATTTAAGCACTTGGTGCTTCAAGCTTTTTGGGGAGGTGGGCTGTGGAGCAGAAATAAGAGCCCAAGTTCAGCAGAACAACTGAAAAAGGGAAGGTGAGAGCCTCAGAGAATGAAATCAGAGCTTTTAAGAGAGGCATCCATACCTGGTTCTTATAAATTCCAAGCCACTTTGGAATTGCTGATTTGGTGCTCAGCAATTCGACATTTGTGTCATCCAAAGAAAAATCAGCTCTTTATACTTTCATCTGAGGAATTCATAGCCCTTATGAGGCTCCTTTTAATCATCATACAACCCAACTGTGAAACTAGGAGGTGGTAAATGACATTATGCCCCTTTGATAGAAGCACAAACTGGGGCCTGGATCCATTGAGAAAGGCCCAAGGACACATAGCAGGGAGTGAGTCATTTAACATAGCAAACCAGAGCAGCAGTTCTCTTCCCTAGCATTATCTACTAGACTATTTTGCTTCAATTAGGTTTAAGAGGCAATGTTATTGGTAACTTCTGAATATAGTTTGTATCCTGCTAGGACTGGATAAAACTTAGAACCCCAATTACATTCAGATAGTGTTAGTAATGTTTTCCAGGAAAGTGACATCTTTTCCTTCCTGCTTCTGCTGCCAAAAGGAACAATGATTGACCTAAACCCACCATAGAAGTCCCTCCTTTTTTCAATGATTGACTTAGGTATGGTCATGTGACCCAATTCTAGCCAATGTGGGAGGGGGAGTTGTGGGAAAGGTGCCTTTGAGTATTACATGAAGACCAGATGCTTAGTGTTAAAATTCCAAGAGAATTAAAATGAAGTCAAATGTATCCTGGTACAATTAGGACAATAGGCATGATATAAGTTTATTGAATTGGGTGGGTAAGAGCTTATATTTCAGTGGCTACCTTTAGAAAAGATATGTGTGGTGCATTTGTACCTTCCTTTGTAAGGGAGCAAATGCTTCTGATATCTCACAAGAGCTCACTTTCTGACACACAGAAGCCAATACTATGCATAGGACTATGTATTTTTACAAAATTTAAAAAAGCTATTGCACAGTCAATTGGTAAGGAGGCCAAGAGCCAAAAAGAGCCCCAATTTGTCTCTGATTGGTTGATAGCATGGGAATTTATAGGAAAGGAGAAGCTGCTTGTGATTAGAAAGTGAGAAGGGGGAATTTTAGAGTTCTTTCACCAAGGTAAAAAGCATTATGATGCCCTTTCATAGGTAACATGTTTCTTCTTTTGGGAGGGGGTTTGTTTGCTTAACAGATTTTGGGTTTGTGACATCAAAAAGTCATTGACCAGATGAGCTGACTTCTTTTGTACATGTCTATTCTGCAAAAGGTCTTCCAAACAATTCTTGAGTGGATTCTGGAGGCTTTTCTTGAAAGATAACTTAAGAACTTTGAAATTTAAGGAATTTAGGTCTGGGTGTCTCCAAGCCTAACAGATTGCACTTTTTAAAGTTACTAGGAATCAAAACCTCAGTTGGGTTTTCACACATATTTTATTTAGTTTTGTTTAAAGGTGGAACAAAGATCATACATTGCCAGAAGCTGACATCAGGACCTCTTTTTGATTCATGGGTCCTCCAGTATCAGCTCCATGTATTCTTCAGGAGTTCTAGCCAATGTCAGCTTGCCTTTTACCTAGGCCAAGACAACTTCTTCTATACCCAGATCCGTGCTTCCAATTAGCATGGTAAAGAGTTACTGCTGCACCTCTAGTCCAACCTGCTTTGCTGTAATGGCTTCCAAATTCTGTGTTGACCTCCTTGAATCACCTTTTGTGGAATAATTACAGCTTATATGGGCTATAATTACAATTGTGGTTTGTATCACTGAGCAGTGAGGCATTGGGAGCAAATACACTTTATTATGAAGCAGACAGTATGCACAAAAGCACTCATTTTAGATCTTAAAAAAATGTTTGATAAATCATTACAGCCAAAGAAAGTGCTGATAGTATGATTAATAGAAAAGTTCTTCATTTTGTGATGTGGAAGATAGTTCCTTTTGAATTGTTGACAAACAGTGTTTAAGAAAGGGAAACTTAAATGTGAACTATGAACCACTGTTCATACTTGGCAAATGGATGGTAATTGTGTAGTATAAGACCTGATTATAAATTGAAATATCATGGTACAGTTGGACATAGGTATACCTTTTCTTTGCATGTTCTTGAATGAAATATCTGTAAATCAAATCTCATTTGAAATGTGCATTAAGAGATTCATATTTTTAAAAATTCTTTTAAAAGCTGGTTTTGGGGAGTAAAAGCTAAATTTTGCAGGGGAGACTTTAGGCTTGGGTTTCTCTGGGTATTTTTTCATCCTGGGGGAAGTCAGAAGACATCTGCATATTGCTTGTTTCTGGTTCCCACTTAGACTGAGGACATTGAACACTATATTGTTTCCCTTTTTTTTGGCATTATTTGAAGACATAGCCCGAGCACAGCATCTTGGCTTCTGCACAATAATTTTTAATAACAAGTGAATAGAAGGCAAATAAGGAGGGACAGTTCTGAGTGAATGTGCATGTAACAAGCTTCTGGGAAATACTATGCAGGAAGGAAGGGGCTAGGGGCCTGGGAATTTGGTGGGATGAGAATCTGTCTTGAGAACAGATTCAGCTTCAATCATCACTGCTGTGTGTGCACTGACTTCAGTGCAGTACAGGGTGCTGGCATAATAGAATCCTGACCCTAGCCCCTCAAACACAAATGCCTCTAGGGACAGTCTGCTTCTAGAAGCTACAGGCAGCTCCCAGCACACTCTAAGGACTTTGTAAATGTCAAAGAACAACAAACAAATTTTCCCAAAGCAAACTGTTTTCTCCATTTCCTAACTGAGCACGAATGTGTTTGTGTGGGAAACTTTAACAAGTTTGTAAGAACTTTGTAGCTGGACAGAAAGAGCCTAAAATTGGTTTCTAGACACCAAGAACTCTTCAGAAAGTGGTTAACCTTTAAAGCAACTCCTAAAGAAGACAAAGATTTTGTATATTCAATGAGACCCTTGGAATAATAATTGCTTGTGTTTTCACTGCCCAGCCTTGTAAAGAAGCAAACAACCCAATTCACATTTCCTTTAGCAGTTGCTTGTTTGTTGTTATTTTCTTTAAGAGTATCAGGGTCAGTGGCTGCAAATGGAATTTAAATATGTAGAGTAAAGAGGCAGTCAGACAAAAAGTAAATGAGATTTTGAATAACCTCTGTAATATTTATGATCTTGTGCACTCTGAATTCCCATCATTTTTTACTCATCCAAACAAACTCAAATGGATTTTTGGCCCATGAGCCATTTTTCCACTAGACAGCACACACACACACACACACACACACAGCCACAATATGAAAAAGATCTGACCTAAGTCATTAGGATAGTATGAGATGGAACCCTGAAGAATTCCTATAGAAGCCTTGGGTGGCTTTGCAGCTAAGTGTTTCAAGCACAAGCTTGCATTCACAAGACATTCTGGAGTCTAACACACGTGTTTGGTCAAAAGTAAGCATGAGAGAGGGGAGGAATTTGTGAGTAATCACATTGAGGCAAAAACAAGGAGGAACAACTCTGGGGAATGAGAGGGAATCTGTATGGGCAGGAACACAAATTCCCTAGTAATCCCCCTATTCCTAAAGTGAAGCTGGAAAATGTCAGAAGCCTCCAGAACACATACAATTAACTCCTGGAATGAAATCAGCACACCTGCCTCCTTGAAGTCCATACACTCTTCCAGGGACAGAGCATCTCCTGGCCCAGCCTCTCCTGGCCTCAGCAAGTAGGGTTGTGAATACACAGACACTGGAGCTTCTTTTTGTCTTGTGATTTCAGTGGGCACAGTATTGGCACCTGCCTGATCTCATCTGACTCTCATCTCCCTAGAAGTCCTGGGAGGGTTGCCAGGTAGGTATTATCATTTCTATCACATAGGTTAAAATCTCAAGATAGAAAAAGGTTAGATGACAATGTCTCAAGCCAGATGGCTGAGAACAAAACCCAGGCTTTCTGGCTTTTGGTCGGATGAAGCATTTCCCCCACTGCATTTCCATGGCACTAGCCACACTCTTCTGCTTTATTGAAGGCTTAAGCGCATTGTCTGCAATATTCCCACTACACCATGCAGATGTAGAACTATTCAAAATCCATATTAATTCCCTACCCATCTTTACTTTGATGAGTTAAAGGTATGTGGACTAAATGATGAAGCAGGCTGTGTTTGATGGTCCCAGAGTCCTCTCCTTTCTTCATTCATCTTTTTTCACATGTAGTGTTGATCTCCCCAGTTCCTAGGAGAAATATGGTAATCTCTCTTCTCTCAAACTAATCATTAAAAGTCTTACAAGAAAACCTGTTTTAACAATTAACTCAACATTGTAAGTTGAACACTGTTGCTGGATGCTGGGGTTATAGAAGTGGAAGGCAAGTTTTCTATGCTGGAAAAAGTTGTTTGTGATGGGAAAAACAAAGGTCAACACAAGCAAAGTTGAAGATAGGCAAAGTCCATGCAGAGATCCAGGGGAAAGGAAAAACTTAGTCCCTCCCTCTTCCTTTCCTATCTCACAACTCCCTCTTGGAGGAGAGAATACAAGGGTTGTTCCAGATGGTAGTCTATTCCACGAGGTATGACAGGGTGAAAGCCCAGAGGGTTATTACTTTCTTTCGGGCCCAGCCTGGGATCACATAGACCCTCACTTATACATATCCTCACCTGTAATTGACTGTAGAAGTGTGCTGCTCAAAAATCTTGAAATGTAGAGAGTATTATAACTGGAATTACATGAAGGGGAGGAGATTTGGAGGTTAAAGACTCTAAGAAAGTCTGAACAATACATTCACTCACACAAATGAGGTGATAGAGAAGAACCGGTGGGATACTGGGCACAGAGAATTCCAGGTATTGTCAAGGAGACTCATCAACTGAGTACGCAGTTGAGGGAGGGAGAGTGATGAGGGCAAACCTGCATCAACATGAGAAAACCTGCTGGAGCTTTCATGGTTCATTAAGAGACTCAGGTGGGTTCACAGGGAGCAACTAAGAAAAGAGTATTGCAAGGGGTAGCCAGGTGAAAAGAAAAAGCAACACTAGTGAGGCTGTGGAGGTTGGCAACAGCAGACAGTCATACAGCCCAGGAAGGAAATGACAGAGGGAGGAAACAGGGTGATGAGGGCCCACTGAGATCTGGAGCCTTGGAGTAGGGGCACCTGGTAGGCCCTGTGCTCAGTGACTGAGATCCAGCTATGAGAAAGATAAAGGGGCAAGGTGGGGGTGGGACTGATCAGTAAAGAAGATACCAACCTTTCTCTTCCTGCCTTATCTTCTGCTAGTGCTCCTCATTGACCAAATCCAGCCCAAAGTTAGTCTGCAAAGAGGCCCCAGTGATGGAGCTTATAGGGTCCAGGACAGGAGTCATAGAGCAGAACAGAGATGGGCAAATCTGGAGGCCAATGGAAAAACCAGCACCTTGGATTATAAATACTAACCAGTGTGCCAAGTGAAAAACAAAAACTTGATTTTACTTTGTAAAAGCCATATTAATTATCACATGTGAATCACTTTCTATTTATGCCAAATCAATGCACAATGTAATAAGAATTATAAATTAAACATCAGATCACCACTGTTTTTCGAATTAATTAAATAATTTCAATATATGACCAACAACCACAGCTGTTATATCTACTATACCTGTTATGTGGCTATATTTAATATATATATAGCATATATAACTGGTGTTTTATGCACAGTAAAGGTCTTGGCTCATGAGTTGTACAATAAGAAGGAAGAATTTTAGTCCTGTTAGATAAATTTTATAATCCAGAAACTCAACAAGTTCTATCCTCCCCATTTGGGAAATAGCAATCTTGAACTGACATTTGGGGGTTTCACTGTTTCTGTTAAGTCCCCTTTGGAACTGATCTTCATTTCCTGAAGTTGCTAGCAGTACATCTAAGGCCACCATGATCTTTGGAACTTAGACCATGGTTTCCTGGATGTGAATACTCCCAATCCAATGGAGGTCAGAAATAAATGGTGGTAGAATTGGTCCCTCAATACAACTCCCCCTCTCCACTCCCTGCAGAGCCCTTCAGCCTTCATTAAACTATAGGACAAATAGTGGATGCTTGGGTAGAATTTCCAATGAATAACAAGGGAAGTTTTGGACAGGAGTAACAGTCCAGGTACCTTGGACTTTCCCTGGAATAGCATCAAGGAAGCACCTTGTAAAACTCTCAACCACTAGACTCTAACTCCTGAACAATGTCCCAAGCCACAGTCCACAAGCCCTGTGCTGAATTGAGCCCTAAGGTTATCCTTGCAGGATTGTTGTGATTGCTATCCCATTTTGTGGCTTTAGGGTTCCCCTAGACCCTGATCTAGCAATCAGGAGCTACAGGCCTACTGTCCACTTATTGGTTGACCTGTTAAAGTAAGCGTACTTACTACTATAGCTTGTATTTTAAATGTCTCCCAAAGGCCCATATATTGAAGGCTTGGTCTCCATGGTGGTGTGATTGGGAGGTGGTAGAGCATTTAAAAAGTAGGGGAAAAAAAATAAAAATAAAAAGTAGGAGTCATTGGGGATATGCCCTTAAAGGGAATTGTAGGGCCCTCTTCCTTGACCCCTCCTCATTCTCTTTGACTTCCTAACCATGAGGTGAGTGCTTTGCTCCTACCATGATATGCTGATTTGCCACATGTCCAAAATCAACAGTTCTTAACTGGAAGCTCCAAGACTATGAGCCAAAATAAACCTTTTCTCTTTACAGGTTGATTATCTCAGATATTTTTTATATAATGGAAAGCTGACTAACACACTTCCAAGGAAAAACCTTGATTTTTTCCTGTGAGAGTAAAGTGTAGATCCATATGGAAAGGGAAAAAGAACAACATTTACCCAATTAATTAGCAAGGCACCAGGCTTGATCTTCAAATCAATGGACCCAATTATCACGATGAGTCACTTTTGTTTTTCTCATTCTGTGCAAGGAGACTGACCACATCATACCAGCTTTTGATGGCTACTTTCAGTGTTTCAAGAAGGGTTTCTGGCTTTATTTAAATCCAGAAGTCGTTCCCAGTCCCCATAAGGAGGACTTCTAGGTGGAACAGATAAAGTGGTAGCCTGAGGTCCAGGCTTGGATTCAGAATTGACTACATAATTCATAGGTCTAGTGCAAAAGGAAAATGTGCCCCATTCACAAAAATTATTAAGAATTTTAAAATGTGTGCAACAAAGCATTAAACTAAGGGTTAGGCTTTCTGAGCATGGGGCCCTGTGCTTAGGCCACATGATCACAACAATAGCCCTGCCTGGAGTTTCCAGGCAGTTTGCTACTCAGTGTATGCAAAGAACAATCATCCTATCCAGAAACACTGCAAATGACTGGCTTGAGCCAATGAGGACTTCTGAAGCCCAGGACACTAGTACACAGAACGGTGCTGAGCCAGTCACCAGGCTAGATTGTGCTGGCTTACAAGATGTCCAGAGATCTTCAGGAGCCCCAGTCTAACAACCTCTGAGAACCTTTCCTGGCTTTCTAAATCCCAATCTTGCCACAGCTTAACTTTGCTCTCTGTATTCTCAGTTATGTTAGAGGCTCAGAGTGCTTGTGATGATTGTGTGCTCTCAGCCATCTATCTGCTTGCACTGTGTCTTGCCCAGTGCTAACCTCCTGATGCTTCATGGGAAGGTAGCTTGGTGATCAGCACAGGTGACTCGGGTTCTTTCTGGTCAGCCATGGCCAGGCTGCCCAGGCACGCCACGTGCCTCACCTTCTAACTCTTTGGCTTTTTAGTTCCATGGTGATCTTGCCTGCATATCCTGGACACATAAAAGCACTCAATAATGCTTGTAGACAGGGTCTGGATGGCCTCTACCTGCCAGGCTAGGCAGCCTGTAGGTACAAAGGGTCACTGGGATCCTCAGTGAGGCTGGACTTTAGTGATGTGGAGCATAGGAGTGGTCTGTGACCTACAAGGAGTTTCACATTTTAATTACTCAGATTAAACCCTGGCAAAGGCAATGGGGCAATGATTTAGCTGTTGTTTTCATACTGTAAATGAAAAGCTCAGGTTATTGTATCTATAACTCTTTCTATGCTATGAGCTATATGTACCAGAATCCATGGTTCCTTTTTGCCTCTGGAAATGAAGTGTATGAACAAAGTAAATTTCATTGTAATGACAGCTCTTTTTTCAAGAGTCAAATAGTGCTATCAGAAAGCTATTTTCAAAGCCTAATTTTGGCTATACTCATTGTAAATAAGACTCTTTTTCTATAAGCTTGGTTTTCAGTCTGTGAAATGTGGTAATACTGCTACAAAGTTTTCTCTTGACCTGAAATTCCATTTTTTCTACTTGCAAAATCCTTTCACACAAATTGCTGGCTCCTTATTAGTCTAAGAAGTCTCTTTGAAGAAACAGTTACAGGCCCCACCTCTGGGGACTCCAGTGGAAATTTATTTAATTGTCACAAGACTTTCACACTAAATACCTAAAAACTTTGGAGAATAAAAAGGAGGCTCAGGTCATCATTTGCTGCTCTATTCTACTGAGAAGTCAAAAGAAAGAAAAATTCTAAATTGGAAAGCCTAAGTCCTAATGGTTTTCTTCTTAAAGGTCAGAAAACGCCCCATGAGGTTGTTTTCACTGGAACTTCTTATCTAGCTTGATGTTCTAGATTAAAGGCCAGAAGGCAAATGTGGTACAGCACCAAAACAGAGCTACTAGTGCTGTTGCCTCAGCTGTCTGCAGCTCAGGACAGTCTGGCAATTTGAATGTCTTGTTGTAACCTGAGAGGAGTGAAGGCTTTTAATACTGACTCCTTCTCTCTATTTTGTTTCTGAAGAAGGTCTGGAAAAACATATTTAAATTGGTTGTCCTCTCAAATCTCCTTTCTGGCTTGAGCAAAGTATCTACCAACCTTACTGAAATGAACATTGTGTAATCCACTTCAACTTCCTTCCCCAAATCCAACAGAAAAAAAAGAATAGATCTGCAAGATGATCATAATTTAGTGCTTGATGAGGATAAAGGGCCCAAACCTGTAATTTGTGGCAGTCTATCCATCGATGCCACCCTAGGACAGGGGGACCGTTCAGTGGAAATGTGGAGCATGAACAACTTCAGGATTAGGGATCACAACATTTGCATTGATGCTTCTCAATTGCCAATTACAACTGCTTGTACAACTCAGTTACCAAAAGCATTGCAGTGTGCCTTGATGAATAAACACTTATGACTAATTGGAAAATGCATTTCTAGAGCACCATATTGCAGCTCTACCCAGCTCCTTTATTACTGCTTCCTGGCACTCTGCCCATCAAGCAGAGACCACTTTCTTTTGAATAAGGCATAGATGTGATGCGCTCACTCTTTCCTTCCTCCACTCACTTCAACACAGATGATTATTCAACCGTTTCTCCACCCTTTGCTGCCTTCTGTTCTTTTTTGGTTTCTTACCATTCAAAAATTCCGGCTGTAGGAAGCTCTAAAATTACTCATTCTCTGAAAATATGCCTTCAAAGCTCACTTTGCATCCAGTGTATAAAATTGTTTCTCTTTAGCATGGTTAGGAAGTAGAGGGAGATGGAAATCTAATTTCAAGCAGTTTTCTTGTTTGTTTATATTAAGGTGAAAATTTAATCAAATTAAAGTGAACGCTAAATATATGCAACTGTATACATCCGTGCACATTTAACATTTAAAGAGCTATGTCAAAGTTAATAAGTGATTCTGGGTACTGTGATTAAAGTACTTTTCTTCTGTATTTCCTCATTTTTATCTTGATCAGATATCACTTATGTAATCAGAAAATACATATAAATGACCTTAGACTTTCCATGGGATCATTTCCCTAGATGGAAAGATTATTGTGGTAATCAGAAGTCAACATTATTTTTTGTTGTTGTTGTTGTGGGGAGATGAGTGAAGTAGTTGGAAGAGAGTTCCAAAACTCTCATTTACATTTCTAGAACTATCTGCTTACTTGCTGTAGAGACTTTATGGGATTGTCCATTTCACCCTTATTTTCAGGGGCTCAGACCAAGGCGGAGAATGAGGCGATTTTGTTTCCCTCAATGCTTCCTTCTGTCTGCTGGCATACTTATGCTCTTTCTCTCAATCTCTCTCTCTCTCTCTCTCTCTCTTACACACACACACAAAGAGGCAAAAATGACTCCAGGGAATTTCCGAGTTGGTTACATCTAAATGAGGATGCGGGGGAAAAAGGAACCCTCTTACACTGTTGGTGGGAATGTAAACTAGTACAACCACTCCAGAAAAAAATTTGGAGGCTACTTAAAAAGCTAAACATTGATCTACCATTTGATCCAGCAATACCACTCTTGGGGATATACCCAAAAGACTGTGACACAGGCTACTCCAGAGGCACCTGCACACCCATGTTTATTGCGGCACTATTCACAATAGCCAAGTTATGGAAACAGCCAAGATGCCCCATCACTGACGAATGGATTAAGAAAATGTGGTATCTATACACAATGGAATTTTATGCAGCCATGAAGAAGAACGAAATGTTATCATTCGCTGGTAAATGGATGGAATTGGAGAACATCATTCTGAGTGAGGTTAGCCTGGCCCAAAAGACCAAAAATCATATGTTCTCCCTCATATGTGGACATTAGATCAAGGGCAAACTCAACAAGGGGATTGGACTTTGAGCACATGATAAAGCGAGAGCACACAAGGGAGGTATGAGGATAGGTAAGACACCTAAAAAAATTAGCTAGCATTTGTTGCCCTTAATGCAGAGAAACTAAAGCAGATACCTTAAAAGCAACTGAGGCCGATAGGAAAAGGGGACCAGGAACTAATTCAAAAAGAATTAACCTAGAAGGTAACACCCACACACAGGAAATTAATGTGAGTCAACTCCCTGTATAGCTATCCTTATCTCAACCAGCAAAAACCCTTGTTCCTTTCTATTATTGCTTATACTCTCTCTACAACAAAATTAGAAATAAGGGCAAAATAGTTTCTGCTGGGTACTGAGGGGGTGGGGGGAGAGGGAGGGGGCAGAGTGGGTGGTAAGGGAGGGGGTGGGGGCAGGGGGGAGAAATGACCCAAGCCTTGTATGCACATATGAATAATAAAATAAATAAATAAATAAATCTCCAAATGTAACAATGTTATAGTCTGATGATTTACCATTTAATTGCTTTTTGGGTTTAGGGATTTTTTTTTTAGGAAAAGAAAACAATAACAATATGAGAAGTAATTGTTAGAAAATACAGGAAAATTGTTAGAATGTTCAGGGAAAATTCTGAATATTTAAAACTTGCCTTCTACTTTGAAGGTTACAGGGAAGGAAAAACCAACACAGAATAGTAACATCCTGAAGTCGTAGTGAAGTTTGCCAAATCACGCTTTTTCATATACAAAGAGAAAAACAAGCATATAATAGATTTCACAAAACCCTGAAAATCTGTGCTCCTCTTAAACAAGACTGACAAATTGGAACCCTTTGTTTACCAGGGAACTGAGCCCTTTCAACAGGATGAGGAGAGCTGTATGGATAAAAATATCATCAAAGTTTAACTTCATCAGAAAACAATGCATAACTAGGCTGGGCAGCACTTCTAAAAGGAATTAACATTTTCTTCTTGTCTGAATCATTTATTTTTCATAAGCTATCACAGAAATCTTCGCCAAGTTTCACTACAACGTTGCTTGCCTAGAAACAATAGGTATACTTATTGCTGGAAAATAAGTCAAATGAAGTCTTTTCCCCCAAAAGAATAATGCTAAATCTGAACCAATGAGAAACATTGTCATTTCAAGCAATTTCCTTATTATCTACACACTATCATTTCCTGGGGTTTCTAAAATGACCTAAGTCCTTCCAGATGGAACAAGTGTATCTACAAAGCACTTGGAGATCCGTTCTATATCATAATCCAGTGGTTCAGCACAGTTCAGCATTTATTGAGGACTAAGTATACCTAACCCATTTTGATAGATGCTGTAGGAAATAGCAGAATACTGTGCCTTCCCTCAAAATCCTACAGGTATATGATGATATTCATCACTAAAGGCAGTTATTACATCAGAAAATAATCCTAAACAAAGACGAGTAATCTTCGTTCACAGGAAGAAGAGTTATTATGATGAAAATAAACATTTTTTAAATGTCACTGGGAGCAGGGAAGAGAGAAGCTTTACTGTACAGCTCTGCCTGTGCTCCATACTGCAGGAGGGCTTTTCATGTCCCACTCTCACTGTTTCCTGGCAGCAAACTGAGATGCAGGGCCCACTCCACAGATTAGGAGGCTGAGGCTCAGGAGTTTAAGGGAGACTTCAGAAAAATAAAGCAAGTTGCAAATTTTTGTGATTCTCCCCTCACCCAGGGAGCAGGGGACCCTTTCTTCTTCAGTCCATCCAGAGTCTTCTGTGCTGCAGAGCATGGACAGCAGGGAGTAAGAAGGCTAAGTCACTATACAATGAAGAAATATGGTGGAAGATGTTTCAGAGATGGTGGCTCTGCCCAGAGGTGGGGTCAGATGTGGTAGGGAAGGCAAAGTTCCCGTCACTTGTCATTGAGTGTCAGAACAAGACTCTGAACGCTTTACAGAAGGAGGAACATTGTGGAAGCCACCCACGGGAAGATATTTGGGTTGCAGATGGGAGGGGAGTGGTGATAAGTCTCCCTTCACCATCTGGGCCCCTCTCTGTGGGATGGCACAACAGCTATCACCCAGAGTGGAGAAAATGGAAGGAACACAGCATATACTTTTCCAGCACAAAAGATTGGGTTAAAACTATGGCAAGGTAATTTCAGGAGCAGACAAAATTATTTCAATCATGTGCAGTGACAGAAATGTCCTTGTCATGTCAGGAAGTGAGAAGAAATGCCACTCTTTTGCTATAATGGGCCTCACTTGTTCAAGGATTCATTTAGCAATATTAGGTTGGAAATTCATTTTGTTTTGAGTCAGTGGGACCACACAGATACAATTACAAATATCAGTTTTCATTATTGTATTTGCAGATTTAAGTGGAATATTTACATCCTGTCTGCATGTGAACCTAATAAACAGCATCAGTAAATTGGATTGGAATGCCCGGAAATGGAAGATCTAGCTGAGGATATCTACACTATAGTAAGAATGGGCATCAGGGCCCAGCATCTCTCATTGGCCCTATATTCTTGCTGCTTTCCTTCAGCTATTTTTCTTGACAGCAAAGAATGCTGACAGCCCTGCTGAATTCCCTAAACTCTGATTTTCTATCAGACCAAAAGATGACAAATGAGGTTTTCACTCCTGTTGATGAGCACATCATGAAAATGACATAATGGTGTAATTTTTCGCCCCAAGACAAGGAAAAAAATGTATTGGAAATCACTGTGTTCATGTTTTTGTTCCCTTTCCACCTTCATCTGACCATAGTTGTCACTCAGAAACTCTAAAGAGAAGCAGAAATGGATGTTGTTGTTGAGTGGCTGCCTTGGTGTGCATCTATGACAAAGTCATACTTGTCACAGTGGCTGGGACATGCTTTTCTTATTGAGAGGGGTTATCCCAGAAACGTTTTACAAGATGTTAACTGACATCTCTGGAATTGGATGTGACTCCCCAAATGACATTTCTTGGGGAGAAAGCTTAACAGATACCCGTCTAGAGAAATAACTACTTCCGTTTATGCACTATGTAAAACAACCCTTAAGCCATACCTAAGAGTTCTCTTTAGTCTTTGCAATATTGCTTATAACTCACTTTAGGACAGTGAGCCCAAATTGACCTCTTCACTTATTTAGGTTGGTGTTATTTAGGTTAAATATTTAAATTGAAGGTGAGCACCAAGGTCAACAATTTGTTAGGGTATTTTGTTTTTTTAAATGATCATCCAGGGTCACCCACTAAGGCACTGCTTAGCCCAGGCCACATGTCATGTACAGTTGGAAGGAATCACTACACAGGAAGTTTCTGGCTTTCACCTCCGAGGGTGGGGCAGGATTCACAGAGGACTGTGTTCCTGAAATGATGGAAGGTGTGTGACATATCTGCAGCATTTCCTGACTCCAATAAAAAACTTTGGCGCCTGTGGTGCTTGGCACACTTTTCTCTTAAACAAGATTCTAAAGTCAGCAAGTGAGGCAAAAGTGCTCATAATCACAATTAGCGTTCAAACATTCCCCCCACTGGTCCAGGTCACCACTTCTTCAGTTTAGTAAAAAATGATTATGATTCAATGGACTTATATTTTCAGGCTGCATTTTTATACCATGAGAGGCTAAGAATGCATCATCACAAACACTCTCATTGTGCACCCCTGCATAGAAAGAGCTCTGCACTATTGCACAATTGAAATGGTTCTCACACTTTTTCTCTATGCTTTGCATGATCACTTGCATTTTCAAATGTTAAATGCGTGAATGATGTGACCTCACTGGGATATGGTCAAAAACCTTGAAAAGCTTAGAATGGTGACTCAGAGAAATATCCAATGTTTTAAGTTTTATGAAAAGAGTATTTTCTTCACACTCACACTCTCTTGCTTAGAGATCTGCTGGCAACATTTTTTCTATTCTAGTAAACCAGGCTACCATCAGACACCTTGCCTGTTTATCTCTAACTGACCTAAGTTTTGTAACCCAATCTATTTGGTTGCTTTTATATGTATAAGATACATGATTCCCCACAGTAAGACTAAACATATTAATAGCCTCCCTGTATCCACATCCTTAGGAAGTGCCCTCCCACCCTGGCACTGGGATAAGCCATATAACTTGTTTTGGCCAATGGAGCAATAGCAAACTTGATGCAAGTAGAGACTTCAAAATGCTCCTGTGCTTGTCTGTTCCCTCTAGCCCCTGTCACCACTCTGATAATACGGCCAGGTCAGCCTGATTGAGGAATATGAGAGCCAAATGGAGCCTCTAAGTCCATAGCTGACTGCCATGTCAGGCATGCCTTTCCTCCTTCTCAGCCCAAATCACCAGCCACAGACACATGGGCAATGGATGCTGTCATTGTACACCATCAAGCTGTAGGGTTATAACTTGGCATTGGTGTGGGAATAATCTCTTCGATTTCCCCATGCCTCAGTGTTTTGGCATCAAGAAATGTTTGGTGGGAAATTGTGGGGAGCGGATTATGAGAAGCCTATGGGAACTTGACATAAGCACAGTTGTGCCCAATAATGGGCAGGCTGAGTTTGGCACTGCCCCAGCCACAGAAGAGTGCAAAATGCAGCACAACTGCTTTTCCTAAATTGTTTACATTCAGAGAAGCAGGAATGCAGGTTTCTCTTGTTATAATGTCACGCCCCTCCTCGAGAACTGTTACTCCACCTCCTTGTTTACCACTGGATATAAAAGACTCGCTGAAGGAGGACACGGGGGATTTTTGATGGGGGGGTTGATTGGCTGGCTACAGGCAGTTTGTGGGACTGCTGCTGCTGCTGAGTTATGCCAGAGATTAGAGGAAATTTGGGACAGTGCAAGTCTGAGCACCAAGGCTTTAAGAAAGCTAAAGAGAGAACATGGGACAGTACAAGTCTAAGAAAAGAGAGTTTAAGACTTATGCAAATGCAGTTTTTAGATTCAGCTGCTATTGTTTGTCTGCAAGTCTGAGCACTAAGACTTTAAGAGAGATTAAAGAATACGTAGGACAGTGCCAGTGCGAGTCTAAGGAAAGAGACTTTGAAGAATAGAAAAGAAGCAGGTTTTAAAGAAAGACTTTAGAAGTAAGGCCTTAAAGAATAGAGAAGTGAAGAAAGAGTAATTAGAGAAAAGAAGCAACGAGGCTGTCGTGCGTCTCCATCTGAGCACCCAGCACACCTGGCCCCAGCTTTATGCATGTTTGTCTTCTATCGTCTGTCCTTTCTGCATCTCTATTTGCCCCAAGTTAGGTCGGTAGAACCAGGAGCTCAAGAAAGCTCACTTCAGGAAGTATTCACATAGAATAGTAGAAAGTAAAAACAGAGCTTTACAAACTCTCTACTTGGTGGTAGTTTTCAAATCTTAAAGCAGAAGGACTTTTTAGTATGGAATCATATCTGGACCCTCACTATTTAAATGGATTAAAGGAGGTTAACATCCATGCCTGGAAGAGTTAACAACCCATTAGCCCACCCATTAGCCACTCAGAGGCACCTACTCAGTGCAGGAAAGCACTGTGAGCATAGTTTGAAAAAACACTTTCTATTTTATAATCAAGGAGACCAAGACCCTAAAGAATTTAAGCAACTTTGCCAAGATCATGTGGCAAATCAATGGCAGAGGCAAGACTAGAAACCAGGCTTTCTTGCAGGACACTGAACTTATAAGAGGTGCAAGATAACTCCTAGTGTGAACTTTCCCTGATCTACCTGCAGTAAATATCTTCTACTACCTTCCAAAGACCACACAGCTAGGATTCATCCTTTACACCTTCCATATTCCACTGATGGAAGGTACGTGACAAGTCATCTATCCTGGCCACTGTTTGGAAATAGGCAATAAAAAAACTAAAGAAACTTCCTTACTATTGTGGCGTATAACCACAAACAGGTATATAAACCATATTAGCTTCACTAATTCCAACATTATGGTTCTAGTCTCCCTTAAGATTTCCTTTTCTTTCAATTAGCTTTTTTTTTTTTCCTTATGGCCATAGCTCTCTGGTCATCTCTCTGACATAATTCTGTCCTTTCATTTTCTTCCCTGGCTTTTCCACTTTCTTCTTCAATCCTTAAACAAGTTCTATTGCTGTTTTGTCCAATTTCCCCCAAGTCAATCTTCTTTCTCCTCATGCTGTCTATGTGGTCTCCTTGCTTCTACTATGTGCACAGTTCTGCTTCACTAGTTCCTCTCTTAGCACAAATATTAGTATATCTAAAATCCATGTTTAAAACTTTAATGCTTTTCTTTAGAAAAAGATAGTATAATCCCCAATCTCCTTTGATCATTCTTTTTTGTCTTTAGAAATCGATTAAGAATTCAAATTAGTAATTAATTTACAAAACCCTCTTTCTTAATGTAGTCTTCATATCAAACAAGAGTATCTTACAGCTCTATAACTGTAAGTTTGATCTAGTCATGTGTTCTGAAGAAATTGTTTCCTCTCATTTTCTTGGATTTTAATTAAAGAGTCAAAATAGTGGATCCTGTCACCTTGATGATAATTTTCATGCTTGCTGAAATTCTCTGGAATCATCTTCAGAGAGTTCTTCTGTTTACTAAGCATAAAATCGCAAAAGAAATGCTTTACAACTGAGTGCAAATTCTTTGGGGCCAAATAATTAGAAATTCTACAGGACAGACTCTCAAAGAAAGGACTTAAGGTATTTTTCTCCCCTCACAAAAAATATTTCAATGCATCAAGAAAGAGAACCCCTTTGGAGAAGTCAGGACAGACTATATTTCCTAGAGGTTCTGAAGAGATTTGAATTAATAAGTAATTGGAGAGTGAATGAAAATTAAGATTGTGTGGAAACCTGATCTACACACTGATATACTTGATTGCTCCCATTGCTTCTTTGCCTTAGGATAAAGAAAGATATCGTTCATTCTGTTCCCAAATGCTTGCTTTATTATTTAGGTTTCTATTTATCAGGAAATAGTCACTCAGGGCCATTTGTATTGTTTTCCACAATCTCAAAACAATTCTTTTTTGTTTTTAGTTTTGTTTTATTTTTTGAGGGCACTGGAATTTGAACTCAGGGCCTTATGCTTGCAGGACAGGTGCTCTACCACTTGAGCCACATCCTTACTCCCTTTTGCTTTAGCTATTTTCCCAATAGGTTCTTGTGTTTATGCCTCAATCCTAGACCACTATCCTATTTACCTTTCCCATATAGCTGGGATGACAGGTGGGTGCCACTATGCCCAAATTTATTGCTTAAGATGGGGATCTTACTCACTTTTTGCCTGGGCTAGGCTTGCACTGTGATCCTCAAAATCTCCTCCTTCCAAGTTGCTAGGATTACAGACATACACCATTGCACCCAACTCAACACAGGTCATTTTTAACAATAAATATTGCTGAACAATTATATAAACATGTGCAAGTAAAATGATCAGGCTAATTTTTTGAGGAGTACAAAGCCAATTTTGTACTCTCTCTGACATCCTAATTTTGAAGTCACTTTTCAATCTCCAAGTGTGAATGTGTATTGGAAGTAGGTGTGAAGTGTAGGAGGGGATTTAGGTCTGAAAGCAGATTTGTTATAAAAATCCATACAAAAAAGCTGCGAAACTGCATCAGATCTGAAGACAGGTATCGCAATTTTGATTATTATTATTCATCATCACAATGCATCATTGTTTTGCTTATTCCTGTTTTATGGCCCAGATAGAGACATGAATAGGGCAGAAACACCTTCACTTCTCCCTAAATATGGAAGTATGAAATATGTTTAAGCATCTACCATCACCCCCACTTATCACTTTCTAGAACCTCTAAATGCTGGATGTTCTCAGCAGTGTGCTAGCTAGAAGTTACTTTTTTAAAAAGAAAGGAATTAAGGTAACTATCTCAAATCTTGCAGATTTTTGCCCAAAATTTGGTTAAGAAATAGGAAAAGGAATATAAAAATATTGTGCTAAAATTTAGGTGTTATGTGGTTAGTTATAATGATGTCAATAATGTAAACTAGGAGGAAAATTTACTGGGTCTGAAGAAACAGCTATTGTCCATTTTACTAATGGAAGGTGCGCTCATTAACATCCATGGTTTTTTCATTTCTCCTCTACCATGCTGGGATATTTACTCTCTTTGATACTACAGAATGGAAGAGAAAGTTCTTAGACAATGTAATTATAAAGACTCTTACTGGCTGCTCTCCTCCTAGTTGCTCTGAGACATGGTGGCAGCAAACTTAACTTGGCCTTCCCTCCTCTGTCTCTGGAAGATGATCAGAGCATAAAAGATAACACTTTGACCCTCTCTCTACTACCTCCCAAATCAGGCTGACCACTCAAGAGTAGACAGAAATTTCAGATGCACTTTCATTTGCTCAAACATTTCCACACATACCTAATGATTCCTGGCTTTCCTGTATCAAGGGAGAAAGATTTTAATACTAACCATAATTCAGGTTGCTGGTTAAAGTAACACATTGAAACTTTCTCTAAATAAATGCTTTTGAAGAAATGTATTCCCAGGAAAATATGGTCAGGAAATGAATCAGAAAGTATAAATTCTTCATAGTTTTAAAGAGCAGAAAGGCACTAGGCACCTGAAATTGAGGTGGGGGACAAAGGGAGAAAGAGATCTCCACTGAGTCAAGGGCAGGGAAAGGCTTCCAAGCAGAAGGATGATGACTTATAGGTTGGTATAGAATGCGGGGAAGGGAAGCTGCTGTGCACAGGACAAGGACAAACAGAAGCACTTGCAGAAGGCATTTTTGTTCAGTTAATACACTTGAGCCACTATGTTTTGTATGATTTATAAAGAGTTAATCTCATTTTTAATATGGGCACTTTATTATAAAGGAGCTTTGCTCCCAGCGGATTTGTTAATTGAGATGTCACCGTATGCGATGGTAGTGAATCTTCTTCCTTGGAGGATAGATATGACCTTTGGAGCCAGCCAAAAGTCATTTAGAACCAAGCAGGGTGGGTAAAGCGGGAAAGCCAGCTGAGTATGAAAAAAAAAGAGAGAGCTCATAAAACATGAAGAATGATTCTTACATACGACCCATGCATGGGTGCTGGAAGTGACTTGTGAGAACTACAACATGTTGGGAACAATACCTTTAGAACAAAAACATCACCTTCCAAGGTGACTCCTCCAAAAAGGAGACTCCTCATTTGCATGTTGATATTTGGTTGCATTTATTACAAGACAAAACTCACAGTCTTATGAAATTTGGTAACAGTACTCTCCATATGTCTTTTGGGTACAGTATTTTTCTTAGATAAGACAGGAATCTTTTAATTACACTTTAAAAGATCTGTTTGGGGTTGGGAATGTGACTCAGTAGTAGTGTGCTTGCCTAGCATGCCCAAGACCCTGAGTTGGATAAAAAAAATATTTTGAACTACAATAGGTACACAACCGCTAAGCAGATCCTAAGTATCTAGATAGAAATATGTACATATACTTACATACTTTACATACATACAAGTATGTAAACATAGTTAATTTGTATGTGTAAATTAATTTGGCCAGGCATTTTCTTATGGGTGAAAATGAGCAAAGTGAACCACAATAACAACACAGAGTAGTATTCACTTTTCTCATTCACTAGAAGTTCTCAACCATGTCACTTTCCTCCCAGATAGTGCTGGAAGTTTCTAGTAAATTGTCTTATTTGTTTCCCTGAAGTGAATAATATTTTTTGGTGACCAATAGTCTCCAAAATTATACAGTTGCCAAATTTAGAAAATAATACACAGCACTCAGGAGCCTGAAGAAGGAGGATATAAGTTTGACGTAGCCTTGGCTACATAGCAAGACCCAGTCTCAAACAAAAAAAGCAATATGTATACTTAAACTTGAATTTCAGTTAAACAATGAATAACTTTTCAGCATAAGTACATTTATGTCCAGCAATACATGGGCCATACTTATACTGAAAAATAATTCATTATTTATCTGAAATGCAACTTTAAGTGACTATCCTGTATTTTATCTGGAAATGTTACAAGAGGAACTGAAAGGAGGGGAAAGTCAGTGGGGAACGGGGTCTCTGTGCTTCCTCCAGCAGGGAGTTGTAGGGGTCTCCAGCATCCTCAGCACAGCACAGACAGGTGTGTCTGGGTGGCCCCAGGGAAAGAAAACAGAGGTTGTGCAGGTGTTGTTTCTGGGAGTTAGGGGGCTGGAGGGCTGAGTGAGGGGTTTAGAAAAAAGAGAAGCTCTAGAGACTTTGGATGTGGGGTGTTGTGTGTGTAAAGCACTGAAAAGGAGAAGAAAGAGAATTTTTCTGTGGATGGCTGTAGATTATGAATTGGATCCCCTTTAATGTTCCTTGAGAGAACAAGTAAAGATTCAAATTGCTTTTTAAATTACTTTCAGTTAACTGGATTGTGTTTCTTTCAGTGATACTGCAATAAGATTAAGTCATAAATCCTTTGGGATTTATTTGGGTTGCAAACAATGTAATTTTTCCTGTTTTCCTCCTCTTCAGTTCCCTGTGGTAGAATATGCTGCTGAGTTGCCACCCACGAGGCCACTGCCAGGAAGCTACCGGGCAGCTGCTGAGACCAGATGTATGACCCCAGCACCTCCCCCAAGACTGATGGAGTCTCACTTCTCCAGCTTAGTTCTGTCATGGTCCAGAAGCCATCAGGGGAGCATGAGCTTTCAATGTCTAACAGAGCATTAGTGAAATATTCTCCCTGTGTGTGTGGGTTAAGAATATATGCTTATCAGTTATAACTGCCTGTTTTTAATAAGGACTAGAATCAGTTAGCAATATTCAATACATTTGAAACCATTAAAATAAAGAGACTAAAGGACGGAAGTATGTCTGGGAATTCAGAGCCACTTAAATTACAGAAAACAATGAACATGCTCCCATCCTGTGTAGTTGGCCTTCTGATGAACATTGACCAATGGCTTTCTTTGGAATTAATTCACCTGTTAATGATAGTCTTGCCTTTGACTTACTTTTGTCTTGCCCTATGTTTGGGCTTGTGTTTCTTTTTGTGTATTTCACTGAGGTACCCACTAAATTATCCAGGTGATTACCTCTGTGGTTTTTATTCCCATTTTGATGTTAGATATTTGTATTTTGTCCTGTTTTCACTCTTTACAACAGTTACACCAATCTCTTAGAAGTAGTATCTGTCTTATACCACAATGAAAGTCTGTTTTCAAAAGGCAATAATAATTTTAAGAAAAGTTCTTGAATACTTCTGAGAGCACATAGGTAGTAATATTTCCCAATGGTTTTACGTTCCTTTAGTTTCTTTTCTTGCTGACGTTTTTTTTCTTTTTCCTTCTAAGAAATGTGTTTGACATTTACTGAAATTCCATATACCAAATCAGAAATGCCAGATGCTCTTCTTGTCATTCAATAAACCTCTCACTATTGCCTTAAAAGTTAACAGGAAACAATTATTGTGACAGAGTAATTTGCAACCATGATAGGACGTTGTGAATTGGCAAAGAATTTTCATCAGCAATGGTAGGTGCTTAGGAAGGAAGGCTATTTTTGTTTCTAAATTCACACCTTCTTTGTAAACTCAATTTTCAGTGGGAGAAAGTGATTCTTTCACTAGTTTGTCTAGCTTCTTAGAGCATCTTAAACTGCATCTCCTTTTTTTCTGATTAGAGCCAGCATTCTAGGGAAAAGAAATAGGTACTACACATACTATGTGATTTGAGGAGTACCCAGAAGGTAGGTGTCTTCTGCAAATACCTCTACCAAACACCTCTTCAAAGAAGAGGACTCCTCACCAATAAAATTCTTTAACATTTTATTTATCTTTGCATTCCAAGAAGGGATATTTGACACTGTGGTTTGCCCAAAGTAGACACTTGTTGAATGTACATGATGGAATGGAACTGAGTTGGCTGGTCTAAAGGCAGAGAAGAATTGTGAGAAAGCAAACAAATATGTGTAAATGGTGAGAATTAGGGCTTAGAAGGTTTCTATAGATGCCCTAAATTATCTTATTCACTGTGGCATGTATAAATTAACATACATTAATTTATTAATTATATGTATAATTAATTTATAAATTTAGTAAAGGGGAAATTAAAAGGTTCAACAAATTTATGGATGGCACAATAATATGAGAATATGGAAAATAACTATATCAAGATTCTAAATGCTTTAGACAAGTAAGAGTAATAATGAACTGACTAAAATGATCAGATTTGACTGGGATAGATAAAAGGTCTTGAAATTGGGCTCAAAAATCTAACTGTATATAGGCAAGAGAAGAGAGACTTAACTTAGCAGTCTTTGACATTTAGTCAATAGGAAGTTTAATATTTTCTAGATCTACCTTACAAAAAGTGATATCCAAGATGACGTGGGAATAAAAAAACAACAGGAAAACAAAAAACAAAAGCCAATAGCTAGAAAAGCAGCCAGGACACAGTTTAAATTACAGTCAAGGGAAGCTACTCAATTCAAAATCCATGAATGACAACTTGGTGCTTAGCCTTCTCTTAACTGGATTCTCTGAATGTAGAGCTTGAGGCAAAAATGAAAGCCCAAAAATGCAACATGTTGGGAGTGAAAGAGAAAGGGATGGAAGGTAGAGAAAAACGCAAATCAACATGGCATGATGCATTTCCATACTGGCCCTGCTTCACAAGTTACTAAGAAAAACAAGCAGCCATGTTGGTTTGGCAGACAGGACTTCTCTGGAAGGGAAATAAGAAAGGTGAAAGAATAGAGAATATATCTGGCTCTTCCATTCTCCAGTTTTCTATTGGGCAAGTATCCTCACGGTCAGGTTGCATTATTCACTCTGCAGTGGCCACTCACGTAACTGGAAACATCGCTTTGACATTGCATCCAAGATCAGAAGAAATAATCTCCTAATTAGATCCAAGGTTGGAGAGCTAATCAAGAAAGAGAAAGGTAGAGGTAATCAAGGGAAGCTGAAAGACACCAAGATTTTGTCCAAACATTTTATATGGTTTCTAGCACATAAAAAATGAACAGACAGGGCAACCAGAAGCCATATGGTTCTTGGTATATTTTGAATATGAAATGTCCCTGGCAATCTCATGTTTCAAGTGATTGGTTCTCACCTGGTGGTGCTATTTTTAGGATGTTGTAGAAACTTTGGGAGGTGGGGGTCACTAAGGGCATGTCTTTGAAGGTTATACAAGGAATCATTGTGCTTCTTTCACTCTTAGCTACCTGTCTACAAGAAGTGAAGAACAGCTCTCCTTCACCCCAATTTCCTACCACCATGATATGCTGCCCAAGCCACCATGGACTGACCATCTGAAACCATGAGCAAAATAAATTCTTCCTCCTCTAAATTATTGGTACAAGGTATCTTGATCACAGCAACAAAAAGCTAGCAAATATAGGGTAAGAAAAATAAAAGTAAACAAGGTAGATTTCAAAAGAAGTTGTCATCTTAAGCCACACCATTGCTGTACTGGCTCTCTGTCACAGGTAAAGAATGTGCAAGACCCAATGTTACTTAGTCACCAACAACACAGCATTTTATAGTCTATGTTCTTTTCAAAAGCTTATAAAATGTTTTAAGGCCTCAAAAGATTTACTATTTCTTAAATATAAAACTAATATATTAGTTTTATGTTTATATTTCTTACATTTAAAACTAATAAATTAAAATTAATAAATGTTTAATTGAACATCTACAAAATGTAACATGATGTCACTTCATTATTTATTATATTCAGTGTTCATAAAATTTTATTACATTTGAAAAGGATTTGTAGGTTAGATATTCTCATTTTATAAGAATGCCTGAGTATGCATGTGATGCATGCCAAGAAATCATTGCCAATCATAAATTAGATGAGTTACTCTTAGATAAAAAAATTTTTCAAAAGCAAACGATTTTTAAAATCCTCTCAAAAATTTATGACAGAAAATACATTTCATATGAGCTAACAATGTACTTACTCTGTTTTTATAAGATGTAGGAGAGTATCCAAAAAGAAGTTACTGCTAAGAGCTGTTTGCTGTCCTGCCTGGAAAGAGATGATGGTCTTTTCCACTGTGAAAGGGGCAGATACTATGCACTGTCATGTTCAGGTGCTACACCTTAAAAAGAACACACACTGGAGAGGTTTTTGTTGTGTTTTATTTTTACTATTTTTATTAGTATGCATTAATAGTACACAGGGGTTTTATTGTGTAAACTGGAGGTTTTGAAGTCAACTTTGTTCATGTGTTCCACCTACTGTATATTAGCTATGTGAGCCAAAATCAGTTACTTTATCTCTATCAGCCACTGCCCCTCATGGCTAATACAGGATTGAAAACGTCTGTGTTACTGGATCGTTGAGGATACCATAGGATTTAGCCTAGAACCATATGCTGGATCCTCATAATGATAATTAGTAGTAGTATTTTCATGGTGATGTGTGGAGGACGCAAAAACAGGTGGCAGAGGCTTCTATGTGTTATGATAAGTGAAGAGAATGGGATTTTAGATTGAAGAAGTGACATGGGTACAAGTGAACTAAAGACTCCTTAAATAAGGATACACATCTATTTAACTTAGAAGTGCTGATTGAATTAAGTAGTAATGTATAAAAATCATTTTGAACAATGGTCAATTTGTTCAAGTTGTCAAAAGATGACATAGTTCACCTGAGGTGTGATCCCTGTTATGATGCTTAAAACCTACTGTATTTGTAGGAATTCCTTATTTTGTTGGAGGTCTAAGGTTACTGCTTCGCTACTTGGCTCTGATAACATCTGTAACCCCCACTCAGTGCCTCTTTTTGGCTTCTTTATGTTTGCTATTGACAATTTCTTAGTTATTTCTATAAAGGATACAGCCTATCTGAATAATTAGATCACCAACACACAATGAGCATGACCCAAAATAAAACCATCATTGACTAAAAAGTGCCATATAGACATGTTGGATTACATGATGTGCCTTCACTTGTGTATTTTCATTCTGCTTTCTCATCTGTGGCCACTCTTCCTTCCCTCAACAGTGTGTCTCAGATTTTTTATTTGTGAAACAGGGCTGGGGTGGGATTTTTTTCAGGTGGGATTACAGGAGAATTCTCATTTGTGCCTGTTTATATTTTATCAGAGGAAATTGAAATTGAATTGTGACCATATTCTGTTTAATCTTTGGCCCAATCATGGATAAGAAGCTGACTATCCAGCTGGGCAATAACCACACATAGATGCCAATCAGAGAGCCCTTATTTTCTTTGTGTCGGTAAAGCCAGAGCTCTGTGATTGTGCAAAGCTTTGGCCTCAGGCTTAGTGGAAAGTTCAGAAGACCTAGGTTTAAGTTTTAATTCAATCTTCTCTCATTGCCTGATCTTAGAGAAAAATGATAATATTACCTCCTGGGGTCTTAGGACCTAACCTGCAAAACTGGAATTAAAAATCCCTGTTCCTACTACTTCACAATGAAGTAAAGAGAATGACTATGAAAATGTGCTCCAAGGAAACCCCATCATTTCACCTTAATAAAACTTTTTACAGAACATCTGCCCTGCATGTAGCAAAGTGATCCTCTGAGAAATAAATGCCTGGAGTTTTTTTGTTTTTTGTTTTCTTTTCCCCAGCAAGAAGGGCGTTTGTGCTGTGTCATCTTCACTCTTTCACTGGGGACAGGGCTGGCTGAAACCAGGGTATGGTCCAAGTCTAAGAAACAGTCTTTTTTTCCACAGTGCAAAGCTAATTGGCCCATGTGGATACTGGACCCATGCCCTTGGACTAATTAACACTATCGCCTATTAGTTCCAGCTGAACTAACTTCGTGAAACTTACTCTCATTTTATTTAGTAGATAGCAATTTGCATTTTTAAAAGATTGCCTGACCATTGCCCCTGGCCACTAAATGTGCGTCAAATTCCACACACATTCGAGGTAGTATAGGTTTGGCATTACACTCTGGCTCCTGAGGTGTTCGGAGCTATTTAATACTTGTTCATTTGTCAGTGAGGGTAGGTGGGGTTGGAGGAAGACACGATAGGTGTAACCCTCAATCTCTAACTAAATGACCTTCCTGGTGTAAGTGATTAGCCTCACAGGACATGGTTCCTCTTCTGTAAAGTGGGAGAGTTCACTAAATGATCTCTAATGCCTATTCTAGATGTACAATCCTATGATCTTTTCAACGGCATGCTTTGGGAGCACCCAGCTTCATTAATAGATGATCGGATTCACGGCCAGTAGGAGAGAAAGACGCATTTAATACGTATGTGTCCTCTTCATGTGCCTTACACATAATTCTTAATGAAAGCTAATGGGAATTAGAAATATCACTATCACAACAATCGATGCCAACACCTTTAACCTGTGACCTTCTGGTCTGTCATTTTGCTGCCTGTGTCTGGGTATTCTTTCATAACTCAGGAGACCTGAGTGAACCCTGAGCAAAATGGGCTGGAAAGAGACTGACGTCAAGACACATTGACCTTTCTGAGGAAGATGTATTCTTATCAAAGGCCAAGTATTCAGGGAAGAGCAGGAGCAGTCAAGACAGAGAAGAGGGTGTGTGCCTCAAACCCCATCCTTAGCAGTGTTAGCGCCCAGTGACCAGTAAGATGCCCTGAAAGGAATGTGCCTGATGCATTTACAGGGAAATTTCATAATATGCCCTTCTTAGGAAGTATCCTCACTGATGCCATTGTCACTGCACACACAGTGTAATTTATCCTTCAGGTTATCAGATCAGTTAAGACCTGAGAATGAGTTATACATGAGTTGTGTTATTTTTAACCAATACTACATGATTTCAGTTAAATCTCTTGATTTATTTGTACACAAGACACTGGCAACCCCACAGTCTAGGATTTCGCCTCCCCTGTAGCCCCAATTGTTCTCTAGCAGTTTGGTGGGCTGTGTGTACACTGTGGTCACAGTGAAATTTGCTGCAGTTTTTTTTTCCCTGCAGGAACCAAAGATAGCAAACAGGAGAAGCAATGTGAAAGAGGCTTTCCTGCCTAGCTCCGGCTGGACACTATCTGGCATTTCTCACTGTTCCCTGCATTCTTACCCTTGACCCTTTGGTGCTATCCAGTTCCCCCTGTGTCAGGTCCCTCTGAAGGCTGTGATTTCCTCTCCTGACAGGCGGCAGGAAGGGGAGAAAGCTGCAGGCCAACCTTTGCTCTGAGAGCACTGAAGGGTTATTAACAAAGGGGGCACATGACAGGGTGTGCTCAGGAAATATTGATAAAGTGAGAGAGAGAATGAGGAGAGAAAGATGCTTTCTCAGCCCACACCACCCCCCACTTCCTCACCTAAATGCACACACTCTTATTTCTCTCTCTCTCTCTCTCTCTCTCTCTCTCTCTCTCTCTCTCTCTCTCCTCTCCCCCTCTCTCTTTCATCTGGTAGGTTGAGATACTATGTGGGCTATTGCAAAGGCTAGCCCAAATAGACTTCTATGTACTGATAACCCTTACTGAAGAATTATTCCCAATTAAGAACTCTGGCAGACAAAATCATGGGTACATTACCAATAAATTGGATATAGTATTAAAACCTACTTCATACAAGACAAATTCATCGATCAATATAAAAGACTTAGAATATAGCCTGACATAAAGTACTTTATAAGTGTGGATTGCTGTTAGTATGGTATTGTTAATTATAATATGATCTCAGGCAAAGCAAGTACACCACAATAACAGACTACTTCCCCCTCCTGAATTTTGCTGAAGTTATGGCAAGAAGACACTTTGCTTAGAGGAGCGGTGACATAAATGCCTTTGCTCTTTGACTTTGTTCTGTTTTTGCTAACTCCACCTCTTTTCTGAAAATCATGGTTTTCAATGGCCTTGGCCTTGGCCTCAGATGGAACTTAGGCTGTCCAAGTTTTGCTGCTTGCACTTATTTTTATTTTAAAATATAGAGAGAGCACAGGTATAAAGGCAGAAAAGCCAGATGTGGTCTCAACCCAGATATCTACCAGCTCATTAACCTTGGGCAAGTCCCTTAGTATTTCTCAATGGTGGTTTTCTCATTTGTACAATAGTGCAATAATCTTTATCCCGACTGCTTCATGACATTGTCATGGAAATCCATTGAGACACTATAATGTGAAGTGACACTGGGAAGTACAAATTGCCATAGAAACATAAGGAGAGACAAGATCTTGGAATTTATTTTTATACAATGGTTAGGCCAATGTTTGTTACATGGCAATTGATAATGAAGATTTGTTAGTATTCAGTTGCATCTCACCAAACCTGCATCATGTCTTTCCCTCTCAAAAATCTCAAGCTAGTCATGGGAAGAAAGCTTAGCTGTTCAATACTCTTCAATATGACCATTTGCTAACTCTGATGTCAGCCTTTCCTTCCCCACTAAATGTTATCACTATAATCATGCTGCAAGCCCTTTGTCTTTCAGTGGAGATTTTTGCCCCTTGCCTTTAATGTAAGATGACAGCCAAATCTTCAGAAGGTTTGGTGTTAAGATTATGTCTTTTACATTCCTACAGTCTCTGTTGTTTAGTTCAGCTTGTCAGGCTGTCAGATAAAGGCTCATGGAGCGTTCTGCAGGAATTATTAATGAAGATTTGACTAGTTTTTCTTCTAGAAACGGATCACTTCACTTTTCATCTCACTGGCATTTTACATTAACAAACTAAAAATAGCCATGAATATTCCAGGGAAGGAAATATCAATATTTGGCCCTGTTCCTTACTTTCCAGTTGTTATATTTGGTTCTTTGCCTAGTTAGGACAAAGATATATGAATAAACTTTAATCATATAATCCACAAATCAGTATCTGCTTTTGTTCAGAACATGAAGAGCTGAATCTGGTCTCGGAACACCTTCTTTTAAGCATAGGTCTTACTTTGCTTGCTCTGGAAAACAGCCATTCACACAAAGTTTGACAATGGTGGCTTTAAAAAAAGTAGATCACCCTGGATTCAGACTGTACCAGCCCAACTGCTGTATTTCTGCAATCAACACTGACAGCTGAATCTCTGCTAGCTATTGGCTCACCATCCTACTGATCTTGTTTAGGTGCATAAATTCACTGTGTTTTTTTGCAGTTCTTGCTCTGTAGAACCCACTGTCGTCCACCTTCATCTGAGCTCCACTTTCCTAGAGACAGCCATGTGTATCAGCATATCATATGGATGAAGTTTGACGTCTTTATTCATCTTCTATTTATGGGATAAGCGTTCAGTTAAAAGGTGGCTTGAGACCATCAAACCCACGTCTAGCTGTGATCTAAGTGGGATTTAACGTAGGTCTCCTGAGGTGAAGGGAGAAATGAAGGAAAGAAATGAAGTGCCTGCTTCAATTTAATTCTCTCTCTGTGTCGCTCTCTCTCTTTCTCTAAATCAAAAGGCTGAGACCATCATTGGCCCCCTGAAGTTTTAGGGTTTCAGATACTCAGAGACACAATCTGCACAATTCTGTGGCATCTGTTTTTTTTTCCAGACAGTATATTACCACTATAAAGTAGCCTGAACAGTGGGGTCCTCCCTACTGGGGACTTACTTCAAAGGCAACTTTTGAAGTCCCCTAATGCTGGCTGTGGGTAAAAAAGCCCTAATGTTGTGTTTAGTTTATTAATTACTTAAAACATAAAAAGAAATGCTAATTTTATTCTAAACTTCTTAACCCATTTTCTTCTTTTAGTTAAAATTCTCCCAATCTATTTTTTGTCATACATGAGTCTTTAGTTCCAAATATTGACATGCTGTAATTATTCAACACCTTTCAACTGAGGTTATCAGTATGTCTTACAAAAGAGTACATTGCTGTTTTGTCCTATATTCAGAAAACAACAATTTAGAAACTAAGACCAGTCATCCAGTCCTCCCTCCCAAAATTATAACACAAGATGGAGATGAGGATAGTAAGAAAGCTCAGAATTCTTAATTTCATAAAGGAAAGTTTTCTTAGAACATCAGCAACTCTGGAATTCCCCTACAATCTGAAGAAAAACTGTACTCCAGCTTCTTCACAGACCAAATGTTCCATCAAGTTTTACTTGCACTGAGTTGTTTCACGCCAACCATAGCCTGCCTTTTGCTAAATATTTTCTCAAAACTAAAACCAGTCAACAGAGTTCTCTGTGGTGTAAAGCAAAACAAAAACACCCCCAAAGTTCATATGTTGTCACCAGACAAAAATTTGCTAAGAACAAGCAGAAATGAGGAGTTAATGGATCCCATATGTGGCCACTCTAATGTAAGTTTATGAGATTTTCCAAGGGATTTCTGAAGAGATTCTTGTAGCACAAAACTAGATCAAACACCCATTTTCCTGTCAAACAAGACAACTAATTCTCAATCCATAGTTCCTCCTCTTTGCCTTGGTAAACATGGAGGGAAAGTTAGCTGGAATGTTTGTCTCGAAAGGAGCTGACTGCAACATGTGGTCCCTCAGAGAAAGCACTTAAAGATGTAACCTGTCTCTTCACAACAAGCAAACCAGCTCTTTGCAGCTACTGCTGGGTATTAAATTTATCCTCCAGAGGAGGGCTGATCCACAAAAGGCAAGAGCTATGTAATTTTCCTTAAGCAGGAAACTGGCATGCATGCAAAAATAACTGTTTTCTTCAAAAGTCCATTAGTTTCTTAAAGTTTCAAACTTCACTGAAGAGAAGGGGAGGACCTTTACAATGTATCACAATGGACAATTTAGCAACACACATGGTTTCCTGTGTGGTAGTTGTGGACATGTGAGAGTTAACCACATTAGGCAGAGGATGGAAAAAAGATTAGTTGTTGTTTTCTTGTTGGTTGTTGTTGGAGTGGAGACAGGGCAGCTGGTGGGGTTAAAATGGTTTCCACTGTTATTGTTTGCTTTCCCCTTTTGTGTGTCATGAACTCTAACTACAGAAATGAAAAATATGTCTCTCCACTTTTGTTAGTGGAATGGCTTCTGTGAGGAAATTCCAACCACTAGAATGTCTTTGTGAACTGCAAAGATGACCACAAAAGTCTTGGAAATTTGTCTTTGGAATCACTCTGGGCTCCACAGCTGCTTCTCTTCTCCCTCCAATAAGGAAATGGAAAACAATACAGTAAAGGAAAGGATGGGGTGACTTAGGAGAAGAGGGGACCTGGCTGAAATGTGTATGCTCTTGGATAAAACAGGATTTTCATTGGGACAGTTAACCAAGAGCACACAAAACAGGCATGCTGGTAACTGAGGCCTAAAGCACCCACCCTGAAGTGCCCTCAGTCATTGAGCTGCTCGGTGACAGTGAGATGTGTCTATCCCAGACTAGTTCACTATTCCCAGAACGCCTGAGGCCAGTCGGAGAGGAGGTTGAAATGTTCACCGTGCGAGGAGTCAGCATGATCTGAAGAGATAATGGAGCATTCGGTTTGACATCCAAAACTGTTGTATCCAGGAAGAGTGGGATTCTTGCTGGGAGGGGAGACAGTAATTGTTTCTAGCATGACAGATAAGACATTCTGGCTTCTGTAGATTCCCCACAACTGAGAAACCACTGTTTCTAATGCCAATGCTAAACATATAAATTAAGGCATGCAAACTCTTCAGTTTCTCCCCACCTCCTCCCACAGGATCACGTTCAAGTTAGAATGTCTTTCCTTCTTAATTTTATACACAGGCAGGTAAAAACAACTGATTGTAGGAGATTGTTTGGTTTCAATTTGATCAAATCAAAACGTCACTAAGAACCTTCTAAGGGAGTATAAGAAACAATTGGGTAGCTGGAATGGATTCCGTGACTGGGGAACCTAAAAATAGAAAAAATACAGAGAAAACAGAAGTTAGTGGTGGAAGATGTTTGATGATTCTTTTTAGGTGAAAATTTTAAATAGTTTGCTCCCTCTGAGGTTGTTCACACTTCAGTCCCTCCTTGTGTGTTCCCACTTAAAGCTGTGGTTCAAGCAACTAGCCAGAGATATTGCTATTACTTAAAAAGAAAGCTGTGTTCTCCACAGTGGTGCCAGTCCCAAACTGTGATCATCCCTCCTCCAAACGCCGCCCTCCCAGGGTTGACAAATATTTAACTTACAGAAATACACATTTGGATAGATACTACACTATTTGCTCCTCCTCCTGACCCAACTTGCATTCTTGAAAACATCAGATAAAACAATTCACAGAATAATGTTTCCTTCAGAAAGGGATTTTCCCCTCCAGTTCCCCTCCCCTTTCTGCAAGGTCCCTCTGTCTCCCCCCTTCCCATTCCTACCTTTACCCCCTCCCCAGCAAATTCTGGAAAAACAGTAGTAACTAACATTTGTGCCTTTGGCAATAAAACCACAGGCCTCGCAAACCCCAAATGGCAAAAAGACATTTCCATTCCAATCCCAGTTTTAAATTAAACTGTAATGAAAAATCAGCAGTGGCAGCTGGGACCAGAGACACTGATTGTCTCTAGGAACAAAAAGGAGGGGAGCAGAGGGGGAAGGAAAAAAGAAAAGAGACCGCAAGGAAGCCTCGCTCTGGCAATAAAGCAGCTGGTAAACCTTCAAGTAAAAAGAAATTAGAAAAACAAATCTAGTACAGAGACAAGCAAAGATGGCTGTTTCCCTCCACAATCACAGTGAGGCAGATCACAAATCACCTTCCACTTCATGAATGGACGTGGAGGGGGCTTGGAGGAGGGAAGAAGTGTAAGCCTGCACTGACACCTGGAGGAAGATTAGGGAAATTCTCAAGGGGGCTCAGCCCCACCCCCCAGTCCTTGAGAGGGGATTAGGGTTTTCTCCAATTCCAGGCAATAGTGAGGCCCCTCAGGGCTTTGAGGAAAAATAGGAGGACCTCAGGGCCTTATTCCTTTTAAAGAAAAAGTGCTATGAGGAAAACAGGTGGCTTCAACATGAGCTTTGTACCAAGTAATTTGACTAGATTGCACCCAACCCTGAAGTTTTAACTCTGGTATTAAAAAACATTATATATATATATATATATATATATAATGTGCATACATAGATATGTATATATATACACTTTATATATATATGGCATAATCAGAAATTGGAAAAGAACACAGGATTGAAGTATTTTGTTTTGTAGTTTTTTTGTTGGTATATATTAAATTGTACATAGTAAGTGGTTTAATCATGTCATTTCCATACATGCATGCAATATACTTTGATGATATTCACCTCATTACTTCATATCCAAAGCTTGCAAGACTCTGAATATCATATAATTGATATTTTCTGACTACTCATGACCAGATATCTAGAGAAAAAAAATCTGTCCTAACCTGTAAGAATCAAAGATGCTGCCAAGAAGGAAGTAGTTAAGGATCAAGAGAGTGAGTGGGTTTATAGGTAACAAAGAAGAATTAAAGACTGTGAAACCAGTATTCCTTAACCCCAAGAATCTGATGAAATTAGCAAAACTTTTTCTAAAACCAAAATGTGTATAGATGCACACACAATTGCAGATTCTCGCAGAACAATCTCTGACAATCTATAGACCCAGGTCAACAACTGTTTAAAGAAAAGAAAGCAAAGGAAAACTGCCATCCATCTTTGATGCAGACTATTTTGGTCCTATCTGGGAAAAAAATTCAGATAAAACATAAAAAGTATGATTGCCTATTTAGATGTCAAATGAAATTTATTTACAGAAAAGAAAATTGCCGTAACCAAAAATACATAAGATTTATGCAGAATGAGCAGCCTCTTCAAAGCATATCCTTTACATTGTTACTTGTTCCGGAAACTTGACAGGCACTGGGGAGACTGAAGAGGACCATCGTCAGCACTAAGTAGCCATGCCAAAAGAATCCATTGTTTAAGTAGAAAACCCTATATAAAATTAAAATTATTTATCTTAATTAATTGAGCGTTGTTTGTCATGCACTGGACATGCTGAGCTGAGTGTGGGCATGCTAAGCTCTGGGTGACCCTTTGGGTGGAAGTTAAGTTCATTAGCTCTATCCTGGAAGCGTCAAAGAATTAATGCATCTCCCAGTAGATCCAGCTGACCTCATCAATTTTTTGCTACTAGTATTTTAAGAAATAATCTTAGTTGTGATTCTTACACTCTGACCTCTTTGCTAAATTTTTTTTTGACAAAATTAAACAAAAGAAAGGCTGTGTGACTGGAAGTGTCTTCAACTGCATCCTTTTGCTCTAATTAGTTCAGTCTCCCTCTTCCTCCTTTCTCTTCTCATCTCCTTTTTACTGCTTTACTTTTTGTCTCTGTGCTATCACTACAGGGGGATTAGAATCAAGCGGAGGGAATTTCTCAACTTCCTTAGAAGGGCTGTGAAGGTTGTAAATCTTCACAAAAACAGCTCTCCTTAAATCAGTAAAACTGAACAATAGAAAGAATAAAAACAGCTTTGATAGATAGCAAAACTTATTTCTACCTGTTCTGTTTGATGACATGTTAGGTATATTTCCATAATATGCCACCCCCTAGTAAATAACTAGTCAGGAAAATAAAGGCTTATTTATCACTCTTTATTTTTTTCTGAGATAGAACTAAAAAATATCTGATGGATATTTTAAGGCCTTTGGTCCTCTCCCAGCTCTAATTTTGCTTTTGCTTCTGTTTGGGGGGACGGTTAAGTAAATAAGTTAAAACATCACATGAATCATAGGTTTCTCTTTACTTCTACATTTGTCAAACATTTTAAATAATTCCTAATCATGTAAGCCTTCATTCTATTAGAAATTATTTGTACATATTGTGAAGAATGTAATTAGGCACTTTGGTGGTGATGGAGATGAGGAAGGTGGTTAAGGAGCTACAGAAGATAAATCCTGCATCAGCAAAGCCTCACCATGATGGATGGAGTCTGGCTTTGGGAATAAGGCAAAATCACAGTCCATTCTAATTTGTTGCATACAGGCCTTGAATTCCTTTTAACTTCCTTATTTTCTTTGAGTATATGTTTCATTGGCAATTGAGGAGAATATTATCAAAATGTGCTTAAGTATTTGATTAATACCTGTTTTCTTTCTTAGAATGCATGCTTTCCAGAGCAGGGCCATGTCTGATGAACTCACTGTGGGACCCCAGGATTTGGACAGGCTAAGATGCTTCATGAGTGTTGAATGAAAATTGAGCATTGTATGGCACTTAATGGATATGGTAAATTTTAATTTAGGTTATAAGTTAACCTTATTATAGCTAACATTCATGGAGCCATTTTCTTTGTTTTGAATATCATGCTAAAGGCTTTACATATGCAGTCATGTTTTGCTTAACAAAAGGGTTATATTCTGAGAAATCTATCATTAGACAATTTTATCATTGTACAAACACCACAGAGCATATTTACACAAACTTAGTTGATATAAGTCAATCATTCACCTTGGTCTTGATGCAATCAAGAGACACAGGAAGCATGAGATGTGTGAGCCTGCTGCTCATAACACACCACACTGTTTTGTAGGAAAATTTTTTACAGAGAGTATACTCCAAAATATCAATAAAAACCATAGTGTTGTAAATATGTAAACTAATAATATAGTTGTTTATTATCAAATATTATGTACTACACATAAAATTGTATATGCTATACTTTTATATGACTAGCAGGGTAGTAGGTTTTCATACACCAGCATCATAAGCACATGAATAATGTCTATAATGTGACTATATCATGATAGGTGATAGGAATTTTTCAGTTCTATTATAATAGGAGAATATCTTCATATATATGGTCCATCGTTGACTAAAATTCAGCACTTATCTGCATTCAGTTTTTCACAGAAATCCATGAGTTATCTCCATTTTACAGAGGAGGAACTGAATCTTGCCTATGTTCCCCTTGTGAAGTGGCAGAGTGAGTATTCAATTCCATATATCTGGCTCCATAGTCTCCACACATAAAGCTCCATTACTGTCTCTATTTAGGATGAGGGGAGGACTCATGAATTAAGGTGGGAGACAAACCAGAGACTTTCCATGTGGTCTACTCATGTGAGGGAAGGTGACCCTATTGCTACTACTGCTTGTATCCACCCAAAGCCCAGAAAAGGAATGAAGACAAATTCTTGGGGCAGGGAGTTTTCCTTTAAAAACTCTCACAGTCTTCTTCTCCTGTGTTGCCAGCAATCTTCCTGTCCCTCCGGCACTTTGAGTCAATTCCAAGACCCCACTGAACCACTGCTCTACACTTCTGAGATAGGTGACCCCACACTACTTTCAAAAGATGAAAATTTTCCACACATCAATATCAACTTAGAAACAAAATCCTTCAGTACTATTAACCTCTGAAGGTTGTAATTTAGCTGAGCTTTCTCTCATTTGCCCCAAAACACATTTCCACTAGAGAAGAAGCCCTCTTCTTAATTAAAGCCATTGTCAAAGACCAAAATGGCTTTTTATGATAGTTTTTAAACCTGAAAAACCATGGGGTATGTCATTGTATTATTTCTGAATCATAGAAAAGAGACTGAATTTTTTTCTGATGTTGTAAAAGCTTTAAATACTAAGAATGTAAAGTTTATTAGTACACTGTATTTAAAAGCAATAGAGACCTCAAATTGTTATATAGAATTTAAGAACAAAATCCATACATCAGCAAGAAGTAGCACATGTTGCATTTTAAAATATATATATCTGCATTTGCACATGGTGGTTCAATCTTACATTTGTTCCAAATGATCCTCCGTGGTGAAGGATTTATTAGCAGTGTTTCTCAAAGTGTACTGTGGGTCTGACCTGCATTAGGATCACCTCCATGACAGTCACCTGAGTACTCATTAAACATGCAGGTACCTGAGTCCTGGTGAAAAACAATTAAATTGGAGCCTCTGGAGGTCAGACCTTGGAATCCTCACATTTAACAAATATCCCCCAGTGACTTTTAATTCATGCCAAAGTCTGAGAACCACTAATATACAGCATAGTGTAGTATTTAAGACTATAACCTTGGAATCAGATGTTGGGTTAAACCTCAGTGGTCCAATCTATCAAGTGATGATAATCGTACCTACTTCCTAAGTCTGTTGTTGGGATTAAACAAGATGATGCATAAGAGGCAGAACCAGGAGAATTCAAAAGCCTCTCCTCTCTGGCTGCCTGAGAGGGTGCTTTTTTATGCTGCTGCTTGCGCCTGGCTTGACTGGATGGATTAGGGGCAAGAAGTTACAAATGGAGGAGAAGAAAAATGGAAAGTGGGAGAAGGGATAACTAAGACTGTGGGCCAGTAGAGACTAGACATTAGGAATGGGGGGGGGGTGGCATGGGTGTTGGTGGAGACAGATATTAAGGCAAAATGTACAGCTTTAGGGAAAAGGATGAATAAAGACTTTTCCGTGTATTACAATATAAAATTCTCACTTTGCAACTTCTTCAAAAGAATTTTTCAAATAAAAGACATTTTTCAAAGCACCTAGGAGTTAGATTCGAATTTCTTTTAGATGCTTTATCATTCAGAGATGACCTCTAAACCTAGAGACGAACTCTAAACCTAGAAGATTTAGATAGATGTTGCATACAGACAGATGAGAATTGGTAGATGGATAGAGTCTATGTATAATATAATATAATTATTATATATATATATATATATATATATATATATAGAGAGAGAGAGAGAGAGAGAGAGAGAGAGAGAGAGCCTTGGGTGATACACAACAGGTAGATAAACTTAATACAAGGCTGAGCAACTAAGTTCCCACTTGTCAAAACATCATCCCTAACTAATGCAATTATACCACCATGTTCTACTAATTTTATGTACTATTCTTAACTTTTTAATAGATTGCTTCCACCCCAATGTGCCCTAAATTTCCATTGTTTATTCTCTTTATTACTATTTTGTGACTTTATATTCTAATATATCTTTTACTTGTTTGTGTTTCTCCTTTCTCTTTTCCATGCCTCATTTTGTTGTTTGTTTTTGCCTTTTCTCAAGCTTTGCCATCATTACCAGCACCTTCTGGGGTAGCTTCTCTCTAAAAGCTTCTAACATTCAAGCTGAAAGCAGTCAGATCTACAGCCTGACTTTCTGACTCCAGAGACTTCCAGCCCTGGAGTTGTGACGTTTCTGTGTCTGGTGGTTTTGCTTTCTTCATTTCTGGCAGGCATATTCCTTGTCTCTACAGACTGGTAGACAAGAGCTGTCAACCCTGGATGGTTCAGGGTCTTACTACAGCTGTGAGCCTGAAGCCTATTCTTTGATCTTGGCCTTTCTAGCTCATCTAAAGATTATTTTCATTCTTCCAGAAACTATTGATTGTTTTCATTTTGTTTTGATTCTTGCACAGTACTCTTTATTTCCTTGGAGAACTGTCCTCCCCCCCCACCCCCTGCTATGTGACTCTCATGGGACTGTCAATCATGTGATTGCCTGGACCCAGCAACTTTCAGGCCTAGTCAATCATTTCATCTTACCCTTCTGACTGCACTGATTGGTTCAAACACAGCCAGATGACTCAAGTAATGCTGGAGAACCTAATGAGTTTTAGTATTTGGATACTGTCACCTGGGATGGAGTACTATGAGAATGAAATAAATTAGATCTACTTTCTATATTTTCTAACTCAACAGACAAAGATGCATGCAATGAGAGAGTTAATATCCCCTGAGCAACCCTCAAGCAATAAACAATGGAAGTAAGTGAATAAATATCCCACTTTTTCCCCACTGTGGTATAATTCTGAACTATGTTCTACATAATCTCTCTACAGTCCCCTGTAGACTGAGCCACCATTGTCCACAATAGTAACTTGCTCATGAACACTCCCTTTATTTGCTTTTCTCGCTTCCCTGATTCACTTTTTCACTCCTTCTTGGTGCTTCCCGGGACCATCTTCCAAATAAAATATGCCTAAATTCTTGCATAGCATGCAGAATAAAGCCTTTCCACTCAAAAAAATCTATATTCTAATCTTTGGAACCTGAGACCAGGTTATCTGGAAAAGGTGAATTAAGGTTGTTAATCAGCTGACCTGAGAATAAGAAGAGTTCCCTGAATTATCAGGTATATCCAATGTAATCACAGGGTCTTAGAAGGAAGAGGGAATTGGAAGAGGTAACCCAAGAAAGGGCAATGTGAGAAAGTCTTGTTCTGATCTTGCTAGCTTTGAAAATGGAGGAAGTGGGTCATAGGCTAAGCAATGTGGACAGTTCTAGAAGCAGGAAAAAGTAAGGAAATGGTTTCTCCGTAAAGCCTCCAGAAAGGAATGCACCCTGATGACACCTTGGTGTTAGCACAGTGGGATCCACATAGGACTTCTGGCCTATAGAACTGAGACAATAAATTTGTGTTGTTTTAAGCCACTCAGTCTGCGGCATTTTGTCACAACAGCAGTAGAAACTAATGTATTTTGATTCAGTATACACTTTGGGGAAACCCAAATTTAAGAGAATTGCTTTCTTACTGTTCTTGGGGTGCTCAGTACCACTTACCCTAATACATAATGAATAAATGATTGGTGGATACAACTGCCAAAACAATGTTGAAAACTGAACTAATTTGGAACGATGTCTGACTAATTACATTAAACCTCTATCTCTTTGGCATAGGAGGACTTACCTTGGAGTGCCAGAGAAGTCTCACTAGGGTAACAGTTTTAATTAGCCAAGCTCTGTCTCAAATCCAATGCCTAGTTCTGCATCTGTTGTATTTTGCATTTGAAATATGAAATGATCTAAACATTCCGGTATTAAGAAATAATTATTATTAGAGACACTGGTGATTCCAGCTTTTACCTGGATGCAAATAGTTTCATATTTTACTGTAAAAGAAGTGACTTCTGGCTTTAAAAGTAATGTGATATCATTTCAGATCTCATAATGCAGTAGTCTTTTAAAGTAAAAGCTCTGGAAATGAATGGCCATAAGATTCTTATTTTCTTATTTTTTTTTAAATCCTCAAAGTATTTGCCCAACTCATTTTCTTAGTCAAATCTTGCTTCTCAGTTTTGCCCTGATAATGACCTCAACTTTCTCTTGATGCTTTAAGACCAAGGGCTCTTTGATTAATCATTCTCTATGTTAATATCAAATGGACCTTGCATTCTTCAAACAGATTGCTGCTTCTGTTAAATAATGCCCTAAATATACAAAGCAGATAAATGATGACCATTGAACCAATGGGAACAGAACTAAGCTCCCAGACTGCATTGCAATTACTATGAAAAGACACACAACTGATGAGCTCCATATCTGAACTTAAAATGATTTGTGAAGCATAAGATCAAGAGAAGCTCAGTCTGAGGTCTCAAGTTAGAGTTGCTATGATGAAGTATAAACTGGGGGTAGAGAGCATTTTGAAATTGCTTGATATATGTGTGTTTATCTGTGTGTGTTTGTGTGTGTGTGTGTGCGTGTGTGTGTGCATATTTTTTTCTTTGAAGTGGTTAAATGCTTCCAGGAGTAGAGCCCATTTCAGGGGCAAAGGCCCAGAATGATATGCATCAGGGTTTTATTTCATTTCAGTGTCTTGCTTATTTTAATTTATGAGGTGTGGAGAATATTAGTTTCAGAATGATTTAATATTTTATGTTGTAAGTGATCTTCAGCAGTCAGTTTGTTAATTAGATACTGCAGACAGGCTGTTTAATATTATGTGTTGACTCTGCAAGAAAAAAGAAAGAGAGAATATTTCTGGTAGTCAAAAATAATCGAAGGCCCATGATCAAAGTTCTCTTAGAGACCATGTGTTTGAGGTGCTTTCCTGTAGAACAAATTGTATTTTGCCCTTCTAAAGCCTCCGCGAGTGTGCTGGAGATAATTGGAGTCCTCTCTTTCTTTGCTGCCTTAGAAGTTTCTGGAATTAGGTAGGAAAAGAAGACAGGACCCTGAGCTTTTTATTTAAATAAAAAAAGTCATGTCTGGGAAAATTAGAATACTTTTGGAAGACTGGAATCCATTGAAATGGATTTTCCTATTTTGATTTACTTAGAGGGCCCTGTTTGCAATAGCAGTTTTGTTATTTCCTACCAGCTCTGTCCTCAATACCAACATCTCAACTACAGAAATGACACATGTCTCTGTATATTAGTTATGTATTCAGTTTTTCAGTTGGAGAACCTAGGAATGGGGAAAAATGTCATTGAAAATACTGATGTATTTATTCTCTTCTGCCTCTGCCATGAAAAGAGGCTGTCAGCTGGTTTCTTTTATTCATGTCTACTAAGTGGGTTGGCTTTGCTGACCAAAATTTGCAAGATCAAGAGAATTCACTAACAATGGGTTTTGTTACAGAACTCCATTATATGTACCTTGTTTTTGCTTTGTATAAAATAAATGTGTCCAACTCCACTGAGATATTTTTACTGAATAGTCAAAGACAGCCAAAAGAGAGATGAATTGAATTGTTCATTTTAAGACAAAGTTCAGGTGCATGAAATTGAGATTAATATTTCTCTCAAATAAAACCCCTACCAGTAGTGCAAGTTTCATAAGCAACCCAATAAGAACAAGTTATTCTATGAAATGTTATAAGGCTTTGACAAGGTTCTCAGCCATAGTTTACAAGAACAAAATGATACTACACAGTATGCATAAAACAGTTAAAAATATTTTTCTAATATAACAAAAGTGACATAAGACTTTAGAGTCATAAACATAAGTGATTTGTTTTCATTCATTTCTTTGTATTTTGTCTGTTTTATTCAATTTACAATATTTGAATGTTCAACTTATTACTTTGCTTTTCTGGAGTTAAAGTTACTGATATTAGCTTATGAGAAACAAGAAATTATTTCAAAATAGTATTTTTCAAAGGCAAAATAATCAATGCTTTCTATTATTTTCATTTGTTTTATGTTCTTCATGTAACCCTAATTAAGAAAAAATAGGAGCAAGATGTCAGAATAGGAGGTTCCAGCTCTCATCCAGTTCATAGAAATACTAACTAGCAGCTTTCCACAACAACAATACCTTTTGATTACCTCAGAACATGGGGTTGAGACTGAAGCATCCACACTTTTGGAGTTTGAAATTTAGAAAAAGCCAGATTAGAAAAGTAGAAGAAATAGTTTCACTTGAACTGTGTTGCTCCTCCCCCAGGCCAACTCAGCACCATACCAGTAGAATCTCCCTTAGCCCATGATGTCTCCAGTGTGGAAAGAAAGGCCAAGGCCTGGTTTCTCCAGTGTGGAAAGAAAGCCCAAGGTAGACATCTAGCTTCTCACACTCTGAGGCACTTTATGGAGGGTTTACTTTTGTTTCACCTTATAGGAAACACAATGAGAATTGCCACCTGGGATCATCTAGGAACAAGAAAGGGGTAAGGTTCACAGTGACCAGAGATGGACCTTGGTGGTGGCACTATATTTCAGCTGTCTGCCTTGTCTGATTAGAGAGACCAGCCAGCATCTCAATTTACCTGTAAAACAAAGCCAGTGGCCCCATATGGCCAGAAGCATGGTCAGCAGTTCTGCCCAGCTGGAGTTCCCAGCCAACAGTCTGCCTTGGCTGCAGAGCACAGCCAGAGGCCTTTCCCAGGCAAGGAGCCCAGCCAACAACCCTGCCTGGTTGTGGAACCAAGTTCAGCTCTGACTGGGCAAGGAGCCAAGGCAGCAGCTCTCCCTAACTGTGGAGCACAGCCAGTGATGCTGAAAAAGTACAAGGTATAGCCTACACTCCCACTCAATCTTAGAACTCAGGCTGAGGCCCCACCTGAACATCAAATCCAGCCAGGAAGTGTGACCTGAGGCCTGATTGGAGCCCATGGCCCTCCTGAGCATGGTACCCAGATGGTAGGCTTACCTGATTGTGGAGGTCCCACCCAACTTCAAATATGGAGCACAGCCTCACCTAACCAGAGACCCTAGCAGGAAGCCTCATCTATTACAAACACTACAGGTTGGGTCATTCAGAACCCCAGCTGACTAGTAAAGATCTGTCCTCACCAAAGTATCTGAAATACATGTCCACCTCCTCAAATTTACAAGGGTGACAAACATGAAACCACCAAAGGAAAATAAAGCTTCAATAATGACCCTAAAGTGATAGAGATCTGTGACAAGAAATTCTTCCTGAATTATAAGGAAATACAAACAAATAGAAACAATAAAAAATTGAGAAGAAATTCTGGAGTTAATATGACTGAACTGAAAAAAATTAATAGAAACCTCCAACAACTGACTTGACCAAGAGGAGAAAAGAAGAATGAAACTTAAGAACAGTCATTGGAAATTATCCAGTCACAGAATCAAAAAGAAAAGAAATAAAAAGAATGAAGAAAGCTTATAGAACTTATGGGATGTCATTATTTTGGGATTCCTAGAAAGAGAAAACACAAAGATTCTGTTTAAAGAAATAATGGCTGAACCACCTAGAGGAGCCTCTGGCACCCACCAGAGATTGGGAGAGTCATAAAGGCTAAGAGAGGAAAACTAATCACCCAAAGCAAGGCAGGAGTTGGATCCCAGAGCCAATATCCAGGAGAGAGGACAACATTCAAATCTGAACTGCCCCACCTTGCTGGGGAAGGAGTTCACCAAACAGACCTGCAGTTGAAGAACACCCATGCTGCCACCTGCTAAAAACAGCTCTAACCACCCTGAATGAACTGGCAATCTTACCTCACTTCATAACTCCAAGTAACCTTGTGAATAGAAGGTCCAAATTTCACTCACAAGCCAGTTACCTGGTGAGACCACATTAGAGCTTCTGCTTGAACACCAATACCAGGAATGGACACCTAAGGAATAACTGCAGAACTTTTATTAATAGACTGCACTGAACCAGGTTCCTGAACCTGGTTTTCTTTTTATTCTGTTTCTTTTCTTTCTTTCTTTCTTTTTCTTTTTCATTCCTGTATTTAAACTACATCATCATTATTTTCTTATTCCTATTCTCATCCTCTTCACTCTCCCTCCTTCTCCTAAACTATAATCCATTGTTCTCCCTCCCAACTACTCATTCTGCCCCTTCTCATCTGCTATTTCCCCTGTCTTCACCTTCCCCTCCCACCTTCCCCTAACCTATCAGCACACTACTCCTCCCTCCTACACACTTACCATGTGCTTACTAGCCTACTCTACTAACTGCACAAACCCCAGCACCCTGCAATCCCTGGCACAAACACCCTCCACCACCACAACAAAAATACACAAAAGATGCACAAGGGCTACAAAACCCAGCATCCCCCATAACTCTCAACTCACCGACCCACTCCTTTTCCCATGCCCCTTTTTTATGCCACTTTTACCAATTTCCCATAATTTATAACTAGCCTGATAACCATTATTCCCCTCAACTCCAACTGTTTATACATATTATCATGAAGAACTTTTCTGTATAATGCATTAACTGATCTGACACTGAACCTGTGAACTTGTTAATACTAAATTATACCCCCAGTCCAGGGTCAGATACAGCACCTCAACCCAGTTAACAATCAAGTAAGCCACAACACAAAAATTAAATCAGGGAAAGAAATCAGACAAACAAATCCACCAACTAGTCTACCAAAAATATAGTGGTATAGCATGAAGAGGAGTGATGGAAAGAAAAGAAGGGATGGAAACCACTCTCCTCAAAAAAACAATTCAATAAAAAATTCAGTGGGAAATTAAGAAAATAGATACCCAGTCCCTGACCTCAACAAAAAAATGATAAATGTAATTAAGGATCTCAGTAATGCCCACAAAAAAAAAGAAATCACTGAGAAATTCATGGAGAAGATACTAGACATGCTCAACCAGAATGAACAAGGTGCACTCAAGAAATTTCAATACAACAAAAACAAAGAACATGAGATGACACAGAAACAAATAAAGGAACTTAGAGAGGACCTCAACAAACACCAAAGTGAAACAAAGGACACTATAAAAAGAGAGATACATGAATTAAAGATGACCAAACAAATTATAAAAGAAGAGTTGATCACAGATTTGGAAATTCTCAGAAAAAAGAATCAAACAGAAATCCTGGAAATTAAAAGTCCCTATAGACAAACAAAAAACACAGTGGAAGGCCACTCCAGAGACTAGAAAAGGTGTTAGAATCTCAAAGCTCAAAGATAAAATAGAAATTAAAGAAAAAACAGGAGAAATCTTCATCAAACAACTCAAGAACTGTGAAAGGAATATGCAAGAACCCAGCAACTCTGTCAAAAGACCAAACCTGAGAATCATGGGCATTGAAGAAAAAGAGGTGCAAACCAAAGGGATATGAAACATATTCTATAAAATAATAACAGGAAACTTCCCAAATGTCAAGAAAGTTTTGCCCATTCAGGTACAGGAAGCCTCTAGGGCACCAAACAGACTTGACCAAAATAGAACTTCCCCATGACATATTATCATTAAAACAACAAGCACAGAGAATAGAGAAAGAATATTGAGGGCTGTAAGAGAGGAAAAAACATCATATAAAGGTAAACCCATCAAAATCACAGCAGATTTCACAATGGAAATCTTAAAAGCAAGAAGGGCATGGAGTGAGGTATTTTGGGCACTGAATGAAAATAACTTCAACCCTAGAATACTCTACCCAGCAAAACTATCATTCAAAATAAGTGGAGAAATAAAAATCTTCCACAATAAGCAGAAAGTAAAACAATATATGACCTCCAAACCACCACTACAAAAGATTCTCCAAGGAATTCTGCACACAGAAAATGAAAGCAAACAAAACCATGAGAGGACGGGCAGTATCAAACCACAGGAGAAGAAAAGACAAGGAATTAGAGTAACATTGATTCAGCTGCACACAATCAAACCCCTGTACAACACAAACAACTAAATGGCAGGAATCACCACATACCTATCAAAGTAACACTAAATGTTAACAGACTCAACTCTCCCGTCAAAAGACACCATTTGGCAAACTGGATTAAAAAGGGAAGATCCAACAATCTGTTGCTTACAGGAGACCCATCTCATTGACACAAACAAACACTGGCTTAGGGTGACAGGCTGGAAGAAGGTTTACCAAGCCAATGGCCCCCCAAAACAGGCAAGAGTAGCAATACTTATATCAGACAAAGTAGACTTCAAAGTTACATTGGTCAAACAAGATAAAGAAGGACACTTCATACTAATAAAAGGGGAAATGCACCAAAAGGGAATAACAATTACAAACCTATATGCACCCAATGTCAGTGGCACCCAATTTAATCAAACATACACTAAAGGACTTAAAAGCACATAAGGACTCCAACACATTGGTAGTGGAAGAATTTAATACCCCTTTATCACCAATAGATAGGTTATCCAAAAAAAAAAAAAATCTACAAAGAAATCCTAGAACTAAATAACACCACAAATCAAATGGACCTAATTGATGTCTATAGAATATTTCATCCAACAAAAACACAATATACATTCTTCTCAGCAGTCCATGGAACTTTCTACAAAATAGATCATATCTTAAAACACAAAGCAAGCCTCAGCAAATATAAGAAAACAGAAATAACTCCTTGCATTCTATCTGATCACAATGAATCAAAACTAGAACTCAGCAACAAAAACAGCAGCAAAAAATATGCAAATAATTGGAGGCTGAATAATACATTGCTCAATGATCAGTGGATCATAGCACAAATAAGAGTGGACATAAAAGTTTCCTGAAAACTAATGAAAATGAAAACACAACCTACCAGAACCTATGGGACACAGCAAAGGCAATCCTAAGAGGATAGTTTATAGCCATGAGTGCATATATTAAAAGGACAGAAAGATCTCAAATAAATGCTACATCTCAAACTCCTAGAAAAGCAAGAGCAAGCAAATCCCAAAACAAAGAGAAGGAGAGAAATAATAAAAATAAGGGCCAAAATTAATGAAATAGAGATTAAAAAAAAACTATACAAAAAATTAACAAAATGAAAAGCTGGTTCTTTGAAAAAATAAACAAGATTGACAAGCCTCTGGCAAATATGACTAAAATGAGGAGGGAAAAGACCCAAATCAGTAAAATCAGAAACAAAAAAAAGGAGCTAAGAAAAAGCACCACAGAAATCCAGAGAATCATCAGAGAAAGCTTTGAGAACCTGTATTCTAATAAATTTGAAAATCTTGAAGAAATGGACAGGTTTCTAGATACTTATGACCATCCAAAACTGAACCAAGAAGATATTAACCACCTAAACAAATCTATAAAACGTAATGAAGTTGAGCAGCAATAGTCTCCCAAAAAACAAAAGCACAGGACATGATGGAGTCTCAGCTGAATTATACCAAACCTTCAAAGAATTAATACCAACTCTCCTCAAATTTTTCCATGAAATAGAAAGGAAAGGAATACTCCCTAACTTATTCTATGAAGCCAGTATTACACTCCTCCCAAAACAAGACAAGGACACATCTGAAAAGGGGAACCACAGGCCAATCTCCTTAATGAACATTGCTGCAAAAATCCTCAATACAATAATAGCAAACTGAATCCAACAACATATCAGAAAGATCACTCACCCTGACCAAGTCGGCTTCATCCCAAGGATGCAGGTATGGTTCAACATATGCAAATCTATAAATGTAATACAGCACACTAATAGAAGCAAAGACAAAAACCACATGATCATCTCAGCAGATGCAGAAAAAGCCTTTGATAAGATTCAACACCACTTCATGATAAAAGCGCTAAGAAAACAAGGAATAGAAGAAATGTACCTCAACATTATAAAGGCCATATATGACAAACCTATAGCCAACATCATACTTAATGGGGAAAAATTGAAACAATTCACTCTAAACTCAGAAATGAGACAAGGGTGCCCACTCTTCCCATTCCTATTCAACATAGTGCTGGAATTCCTAGCCAGAGCAAAAGGCAAGAAGAAGAATTAAAAGGAATACGAATAGGTAAAGAAACTGTCAAAATATCCCTATTTGCAGATGACATGATCCTACATCCCAAAGACCCAAAAAAAACTCTACCCAATAACTTCTAGACACCATAAATAGCTTTAGAAATTAGTCAGGATACAAAATCAACTTACAAAAATCACTAGGCTTTCTATACACCAAAAGTGAACAAATTGAGAAAGAATACAGGAAAACATTCCATTTATAATAGCCTCAAAAAAAAAAAAAAGCCTAGAAGTAAACTTTACAAAGGACATAAATTATCTCTGCAAGGAGTATACAAACCTCTGAAGAAAGAAATCGAGGAAGACTACAGAAGATGGAAAGATCTCCCATGTTCATGGATTGGTAGAATCAACATAGTAAACAATCTACCCATTCAACACAATGCCCATCCAAATTCCAATGACATTCATCACAGAGATTGAAAAATCTACCCTAAAGTTCATTTGAAAATGCAAAAGACTGTGAACAGCCAAGGCAATACTGAGCAAAAAGAGCAACACTGGAGGTATCACAATACCTGACTTCAAATAATACTACAGAGCCATAGCAACAAAAACAGCATGGTACTGGCACAAAAACCGATATGAAGACCAGTGGAACAGGATAGAGGACCCGGATATGAATCCACACACCTATGCCCACCTTATTTTTGACAAAGTCACCAAAAACATATGATGGAGAAAGGACAGCCTCTTCAATAAATGGTGCTGGGAAAAGTGACTATCTGCCTGTAGAAAACTAGATATCTACCTGTCACCCTGCATTAGTATCAACTCAAATTGGATTAAGGACCTTAAAACCAGACCTAACTCCTTCCAGTTAGTACACAAAAGAGCAGGGAATACATTTAAAACAATAGGTTTATGCAAGGACTTCCTCAGTAGATCTCCATCACCCAGCAACTAAGAGAAAAGATGGAGAAATGGGACTGCATAAAATTAAAAAGCTTCTGCACAAGAAAAGAAATATCCTCTAAATTGAAAAGACCACCCACAGAATGGGAGAAAATATTTGCTAGCTATACATAAGACAAAGGACTGATAACCAGAATATACAGAGAGCTCAAATATCTGAACTCCCTCAAAATCAAGGAACCAATAAAGAAGTGGGCAACTGAACTGCACAGAACTTTTTCAAAGGAAGAAATCAAAATGTCCAAAAAACACATGAAAAAATGCTCACAACCCATGTCCATAAAGGAAATCAAAACTACACTAAAGGAGATTCCAAGATGGCGGCTAGAGGGAGGAAGCAGAAAGCGAGCCTCCTATAGTGAAATCTTGGAGAGATGCCGGAGACACACTTTTCAGGCATAATCACTGAGAAGAGGCATAACTTTGACCCCTCCACACCTCCAGCCTGCACAGAGAATCTCCACTTCACGTTAAATGGAGAAACCAGGAGGGCCCCCGGGCCGCCAGTCACCAGCACCCAGACGGCTTGGGAAGACGCGGACCAGGTGAGCTTTGCGGTATGTGGTACTCCCACAGACAAGCCTGGGCCAGAGCAGTATAGCCCCCTGGACAGACCAACCTCCACCCAGGGAAAAAAGAGAAACTGAGTAACAAGCAATAAGAGCAATAAAGACACGTGGGAAAGAGGGTGTGGCGCACTGAGCGCTGAAGATTGGGTGAAGGTAATCATTCCTGGGACTGTAAATAAACAAGCCGCCCTGGCTGGAGAGCCTCTGGTGGGAGTGGGGGCGCACGCCCAGCAACCAGGAGTGGGAAAGCTTCTGAGAGTAGCAGAGGGAGGAAAACTCCACAGGAGAGGAGGGAAGACCCACTTCCCATGTGAGCTGTAAACAAACACTGCCCAGTAATCAGGAGCAGGAAAGCCTGTAAAAGTGGCAGTGTGAGGAAAACTGCACAGAAGAGTGGGGAAGATGCACTTTCCACATGAAATGTAAATAAACATGCAGGCCTGAGAATGCGGGTACAGTGTCACCTTTCCCAGTGCTTGGAAAAGGGAAAGCTTGTAGCAGAGGCTCACACACAGGAGAAATCTGAGTAAACAAAGCCTGCAGGACCAGGTGAGTGCAAAGCTCACCACTGAGATCTGCATAAATAACGCCGCCAGCAACAGCAGGCTGACAGCAGCGGGCAGGCAAGTCCCAGCTGCAACTACCATTCTCAGAACTGTCTCCAGACTCTTTTTTTTTCTTTGTCTCCCGACCTTTGATGAGAGAACAACCGAATTACACCTGCAAGCCAAAAAACTTACTGAAACTGTATTGCATTTGAACTTGGGACACTTGGTGGGGTTTTTTTGTGCGGGTGTGTGTAGTTTTGTTCTACTTTATGTGTCTCCTTTGATGAGACAACTACAGAACAACATCTGAGGCACCATCTCCAGGATTGGAGACTGTGATGAACACCCAAATTATTAAGACTGAAACTTCATTGCATTTGAAATTGGAGGTTTTTTGGTTTTTTGGTTTTTTTTAATTTTCTATTTTTTCATTTTATGTTAATACATTTTTATATATAGATTTTTCTTTCATTTACTTACTTTTTATTTTTATTCTTACCTTTACTTTTTTTATTTTTGATTTTCAATCCTCTCCCTGTCTCTCTAATGTCTGTTCAGCTTACTGTCAATTAGTACACTAACACTCCCTGTTTATACCTTTGAAACCTTCTTGTCTGATACCTTGTTCTCTTTTCTCCTTAAAGTCTGTGTATTTGTTTTTCCCATTTCTTTAACTTCTTGCTTTCCATCTCAGCTCACCCTTCCATTCTAAATATTACCATTGTTATTATTACAAGCTAGAAATACTTAATTGCACACAGTACAGGGACAGTAACAACACCAAAGACAATGATGAGAAGACAGAAAAAACAGGGAAACCAGTTTCCCCACAGCAAAAAATTAGTACAGGAACCAGAGGGGAATGAAGAAAACAGAAACTCAGATCCAGACTCCAACAAAATGAAGATAAACTATGCCAAAGGACCCAATGAAGCCCACAGAATAATTTAAAAGAAGACATACTACAGGTACTCAATGAGAATTTTATAGAGATGATACTGGATAGGGTCAAGCAAAATGTACAGGAGACACTCAAGAAATTCCAAGACAACAAAAATAGAGAATTTGAAAAAACAAAAGAAGAAATAAAGGAAACCATAGAAGCACTGTATAAACACCAAAGTGAAACAGAGAACATGATGAATAAACAGATAAATGAACTCAGGACAAAAATAGACAACAATAAAGAGGAAAACAGCCAGGATATGGAAAACCTCAGAAAAAAGAACAAAACAGAACTGCAAAACAAAACGGAACGCCAATCCAGCAGAATAGAACAAACAGAAGACAGAATCTCAGAACTTGAAGATGAAATGGTAATTAAAGGAAAAACCAAAGAACTATTAATTAAACAACTCCAGACCTGTGAAAAGAAAGTGCAAGAATTCACTGACTCCATCAAAAGACCAAACCTGAGAATCATGGGCATTGAAGAAGGAGAAGAGGTGCAAGCGAAGGGAATGTGTAATATATTCAACAAAATAATAACGGAAAATTTCCCAAATCTAGAGAAAGATGTTCCCATACACATGCAAGAGGCCTCTAGGACACCAAACAGACCAGATCAAAATAGAACTACCCCATGACAAATCATCATTAAAACAACAAGTTCAGAAACTAAGGAAAGAATATTGAAGGCTGTAAGAGAGAAAAAACAAGTAACATACAAAGGTAAACCCATCAAAATCACAGCAGACTTCTCAACAGAAACATTAAAAGCAAGAAGAGCGTGAGGTGAGATCTTCCAGAAACTGAATGAAAATAACTTCAACCCCAGGGTACTCTACCCAGCAAAACTATCATTCAAAATAGATGGAGCAATAAAAGTCTTCCATGATAAGCAGAAACTAAAACAATATGTGACCACAAAGCCACCACTGCAAAGGATTCTTCAAGGGATTCTGCACACAGAAAGTGAAATCCAACTTAAACATGAAAAGACAGGCAGCACCAAACCACAGGAAAAGAAAAAGCAAGACAGTAGAGAGTAACCTCAACTTAGGTACACACAATCAAATCTCCAAACAACTAAGACAACTAAATGACAGGAATCACCACATACCTATCAGTACTAAAGCTTAATGTTAACAGATTTAATTCACCCATCAAAAGGCACCGCTTGATGAAATGGATTAAAAAGGAATCCAACAATTTGTTGCTTACAGGAGACCCATCTCACCAACAGAAATAAGCATAGGCTAAGGATGAAAGGCTGGAAGAAGATTTACCAAGCAAATGGCCCCCGAAAACAAGCAGGAGTAGCAATACTTATCTCTGACAAAGTAGACTTCAAACCTACATTGATCAAACAAGATAAAGAAGGACATTCCATACTAATAAAAGGGGAAATAGACCAAAGGGAAATAATAATCATCAACCTGTATGCACCCAATGTCAACGCATCCAATTTCATCAAACATACCCTGAAAGACCTAAAAGCATATATAAACCCCAACACAGTGGTTGTGGGAGACTTTAACACCCCATTATCATCAATAGATAGGTCATCCAAACAAAAAAATCAATAAAGAAATCCAATATCTAAAATATGCAATAGATCAAATGGACCTAGTTGATGTCTACAGAACATTTCATCCAACCTCTACACAATATACATTCTTCTCAGCAGCCCATGGAACCTTCTACAAAATAGATCATATTCTAGGGCACAAAGCAAGTCTCACCAAATATAAGAAAATAGAAATTATACCATGCATACTATCTGATCACAATGCAGTAAAAGTAGAACTCAGCAACAAAAGTAAAGACAAAAAACATGCAAACAGCTGGAAACTAAACAGCTCATTACTTAATGAAGAATGGATCATCGATGAAATAAAAGAGGAAATTAAAAAGTTCCTGGAAGTCAATGAAAATGAAAACACAACCTACCAGAACCTATAGGACACAGCTAAGGCAGTCCTGAGAGGACAGTTTATAGCCATGAGTGCCTATATTAAAAAGAATGAAAGATCCCAAATCAATGACTTAATGATACATCTCAAACTCCTAGAAAAACAAGAACAAGCAAATCCCAAAACAAATAGAAGGAGAGAAATAATAAAAATAAGAGCTGAAATCAATGAAATAGAAACCAAAAAAACCATACAAAGAATTAATGAAACAAAAAGTTGGTTCTTTGAAAAAAATAAACAAGATCGATAGACCCCTGGCAAACCTGACTAAAATGAGGAGAGAAAAAACCCAAATTAGTAGAATCAGGAATGCAAAAGGGGAGATAAAAACAAGCACCATGGAAGTCCAGGAAATCATCAGAGACTACTTCAATAACCTATATTCAAATAAATTTGAAAATTTTAAAGAAATGGACAGATTTCTAGATACATATGATCATCCAAAACTGAACCAAGAGGAAATTAATCACCTGAATAGACCTATAACACAAAATGAAATTGAAGCAGCAATCAAGAGTCTCCCCAAAAAGAAAAGTGCAGGACCTGATGGATTCTCTGCTGAATTCTATCAGACCTTTAAAAAAGAACTGATACCAACCCTCCTTAAACTGTTCCACGAAATAGAAAGGGAAGGAAAACTGCCAAACACATTTTATGAAGCCAGTATTACACTTATCCCAAAACCAGGCAAAGACACCTCCAAAAAGGAGAACTATAGGCCAATCTCCTTAATGAACATTGATGCAAAAATCCTCAACAAAATAATGGCAAACCGAATTCAACAACACATCAAAAAGATTATTCACCACGACCAAGTAGGCTTCATCCCAGGGATGCAGGGGTGGTTCAACATATGAAAATCAACAAACGTAATAAACCACATTAACAGAAGCAAAGATAAAAACCACTTGATCATCTCAATACATGCAGAAAAAGCCTTTGATAAGATCCAATACCATTTCATGATAAAAGCTCTAAGAAAACTAGGAATAGAAGGAAAGTACCTCAACATTATAAAAGCTATATGACAAACTTACAGCCAGCATTATACTTACCTGAGAAAAACTGAAACCATTCCCTCTAAAATCAGGAACCAGACAAGGATGCCCACTATCTCCACTCCTATTCAACATAATACTGGAATTCCTAGCCAGAGCAATTAGGCAAGAAGAAGGAATAAAAGGAACACAAATAGGTAAAGAAACTGTCAAAATATGCCTATTTGCAGATGACATGATCCTATACCTTAAAGACCCAAAAAATTCTACTCAGAAGCTTCTAGACATCATCAATAGCTATAGCAAGGTAGCAGGATATAAAATCAACATAGAAAAATCATTAGCATTTCTATACACTAACAACGAGCAAACCAAAAAAAGAATGTATGAAAACAATTCCATTTACAATAGCCTCAAAAAAAAAATCAAATACCTAGGTGTAAACCTAACAGAAGGTGTGAATGACCTATACAAGGAAAACTATACACTTTTGAAGAAAGAGATTGAGGAAGACTATAGAAATTGGAGACATCTCCCATGGTCATGGATTGGTAGAATCAACATAGTAAAAATGTCGATAATCCCAAAAGTAATCTACATGTTTAATGCAATTCCCATCAAAATTCCAATGACATTCATTAAAGAGATTGAAAAATCTACTGTGAAATTTATATGGAAACACAGGAAGCCACGAATAGCCAAGGCAATACTCAGTCAAAAGAACAATGCAGGAGGAATCACAATACGGGACTTCAAACTATATTACAAAGCAGTAGCAATAAAAACATCATGGTACTGGCACAAAAACAGACATGAAGACCAGTGGAACAGAATAGAGGACCCAGATATGAAGCCACACAACTGTAACCACCTTTTCTTTGACAAAGGAGCTAAAAATATATGATGGAGAAAAAGCAGCCTCTTCAACAAAAACTGCTGGGGAAACTGGTTAGCAGTCTGCAAAAAACTGAAATTAGATCCATGTATATCACCCTATACCAAGATTAAGATTAACTCAAAATGGATCAAGGACCTTAATATCAGACCACAAACTCTAAAGTTGATACAGGAAAGAGTAGGAAATACTCTGGAATTAGTAGGTATAGGTAAGAACTTTCTCAACGAAACCCCAGCAGCACAGCAACTAAGAGATAGCATGGATAAATGGGACCCCATAAAGCTAAAAAGCTTCTGTTCATCAAAAGAAATGGTCTCTAAACTGAAGAGAACACCCACAGAGTGGGAGAAAATATTTGCCAGCTACACATCAGACAAAGAACTGATAACCAGAATATATAGGGAACTTAAAAAACTAAATTCTCCCAAAACTAATGAACCAATAAAGAAATTGGCAAGTGAACTAAACAGAACTTTCTCAAAAGAAGAAATTCAAATGGCCAAAAAACACATGAAAAAATGCTCACCATCTCTAGCAATAAAGGAAATGCAAATTAAAACCACACTAAGATTCCACCTCACCCCTGTTAGGATAGCCATCATTAGCAACACCACCAACAACAGGGGTTGGTGAGGATGCAGTGGAAAAAGGAACCCTCTTACACTGTTGGTGGGAATGTAAACTAGTACAACCACTCTGGAAAAAAATTTGGAGGCTACTTAAAAAGCTAGACATTGATCTACCATTTGATCCAGCAATACCACTCTTGGGGATATACCCAAAAGAATATGACACAGGTTACTCCAGAGACACCTGCACACCCATGTTTATTGCAGCACTATTCACAATAGCCAAGTTATGGAAACAGCCAAGATGTCCCACTACTGACGAATGGATTAAGAAAATGTGGTATCTATACACAGTGGAATTTTATGCAGCCATGAAGAAGAATGAAATGTTATCATTCGCTGGTAAATGGATGGATTTGGAGAACATCATTCTGAGTGAGGTTAGCCTGGCCCAAAAGACCAAAAATCATATGTTCTCCCTCACATGTGGACATTAGATCAAGGGCAAACACAACAAGGGGATTGAACTTTGATCACAAGATAAAAGCGAGAGCACACAAGAGAGATATGAGGATAGGTAAGACACCTAAAAAATTAGCTAGCATTTGTTGCCCTTAATGCAGAGAAACTAAAGCAGATACCTTAAAAGCAACTGAGGTCAATAGGCAAAGAGGACCAGGAACTAGAGAAAAGGTTAGATCAAAATGAATTAACCTAGAATTAACGCACATGCACAGGAAATTAATGTGAGTCAACTCCCTGTATAGCTATCCTTATCTCAACTAACAAAAACCCTTGTTTTTTCCTATTATTGCTTATACTCTCTCTTTAGCAAAATTAGAGATAAGGGCAAAATAGTTTCTGCCAGTATCAAGGGGGTGAGGGGGAGAAGGAGGGGGTGGAGTGGGTGGTAATGGAGGGAGTGGGGGCAGGGAGGAGAAATGACCCAAGCATTGTATGCACATATGAATAATAAAAAAAATTGAAGATCATGATTAATATCCTAATGGAAAAAAAAAAGAAAATGTGGTATTTATACACAATAGAATTTTACTCAGCCACAAAGAAGAATGAAATTTTGTCATTCACAAGTAAATGGATGGAACTAGAGAACATCATCTTAAGCGAAGTTTGCCAAGCTCAGAGGGCCAAAAATCACATGTTCTCCCTCATGTGCAGATATAGACCCAAAAAAATGCAGTAATCTTATTAGACATGGGTCAAACACTAAGGGGAGAATACACACGTGAGAAATATGGAAAGGAAAGGAAACTTAAAATTTAAATGCGGTTGATATGCTCCTTAAAACTTAAATGCAGTTGATATGCTCCCTGTGGAGGAGTGAGTAAAATAATCTTAAGTTAGCAGAGGCCACTATGGGAACAGGACCAAGAAGTAGTGAAGAGGTCTGGTAGAAATGAACCTACGTGGGTTGCAATACACAAGAGCATGGTAGCAGTGCTAGGAATCTCTCTGTATGGCTATCTTTATCCCAAACTAACAAAAACGATATGTCTTTCTCATTATCTCTTATGTTTTCTCTTCCACAAAATAGGAGAAGAGGGCAGAACAGGCTCTGCCTGGAAGCAGAGGGCTGGGGGGGTTTAGGGGCTGGAGTGGAGGTGGCACAAACAATGTATACACATGTAAGTAAATATAAAAATGATAAAAAATAAATATTTAAACAGAAAAAAAAAGAAAAAGAAATAGCTGAAAACTTCCAAATTTGGACATCGAGATTCATTAGACTAAAAATTTCCCAAGGGGATTGATCTCAAAAAAAGTTTGGACCATGACACATTGTAATTAAACTAGCAATAGTCAAAGACAAGTAATTTTGAAAGGAGCAAGAGAAAAGTGAGTTGTCAAATACAATGGAGCCTAATAAAGCTATTGGTGGATTTCTCAGCAAAAACTGCATGCCAGTACAGAAGATACACTCAAAACACTAAAAGAAAAACACTGCAAACCAAGAATACTATGTCCAGCAAAGCTGTCCTTCAGAAATGAAGGAAAGATAAAGATGTCTCCAAACAACAGCTAAGGGAGTTAATTGACACTGGACTGACCACACAAGAAGTACTAAAGGGAATTCTTCAGGTTCAAATGAAAACATACTAATTAAGAACATAAAAAATATTAATGCACCACATACTCATAATCTCAGCTACTCAGGAGGCAGATATTGGGAAGATCATTGTTTGAGACCAGTCCAGACAAAATGTAGCACAACTCCATCTCAACCAATAAGCTATGTGTAGTGGTATAGCCCTGTGGTCCCAATTACATGGGAGACTGTAGGTAGAAGGATCAGGGGTCTGAAGCTGGCCCTGAACAAAAATGCAAGACTAAAAAAAATAACTAAAAAAATAAAAGGGGCTGGAGGATGTGGCTCAAGTGGCAGAGCACCCTAGCAAGCATGAAGCCCTTGGGTTCAAAACCTATACCTAATATATAGCATGGTTAGCATGGTGACTAAGTTTAAAAAAAAATGTGTTTTATACTTGAAAAAGTATAAATAGAAGAAGAAGTAGAAGATAAGTATTATCACCATAAACACACAAAAAATGGCAACTGTGTGAGGCAATGAATGTGCTAACTAGCTTGATTGTGGTAGTCACTTTATAATATAAATGCATACTAAATCCTCACATTGTATACCTTAAGTATATTAGATTATATTTGTTAATTATACCTTAATAAAGCTGAAATCAGAATAGCAGAAACTGTTCAATTGATACATTTATAGGCTTACATCATTTTATTGTGCTTCACTTTATTGCACCTCACAGATACTGCTTTTTCTTTTAAAACAAATCAAACGATTGTGGCAACCCTGTGTCTTATAAGTTATCAGTGTCGTTTTTACTTTCGGTTTACTTATTCATTTATTCATATGTGCATACACTGTTTGGGCCATCTCTCCCCCCTGCCCCCTGGCCCCTCTCTCCCCCACACTTCCCCTCACTTCCAGGCAGAACCTGCTCTGCTCTCTTCTCCAATTTTGTTGAAGAAAAGACATAAGCAATAATAAGAAAGACATAGCATTTTTGCTAGTTTGAGATAAGGATAGCTATACAGAGAGCTTCTTAGCATTGCTTCCATGCACATGTGTATTACAACCTGGATTGATTCATCTCTTCACTACTTCCCAGTCACCTTCCTATAGTGACCTCTGTCATTTTAAGATTAGCTCCTCTACAGTGGACACATCAAACACTTTCAAGTTTTGGGTTTCCTACCGTTCCCTATTCCTCCTCTATGTGTTCTCCCCTTAGTGTGTGAACAATAATATTACTGCATTTGTTTTAGGTGTAAAGTCTGCATATGCAGGAGAACATACTATTTTTGGCCTTCTGAGCCTGGCTGACTTTGCTTAAGATGATGTTCTTCAGTTCCATCCATTTACTTGCAAATGACAAGATTTCCTTCTTCTTCATGGCTGAGTAAAATTTCATTGTGTATAAATACCACATTTTCTTAATCCATTCATCAGTAGTGGGGCATCTTGGCTATTTCCATAACTTGGCTATTGTGGTGTGCAAGTGTCTCTGGAGTAACTTGTGTCACATTCCTTTGGGTATATCCCCAGGAGTGGGATTGCTGGATCATATGTCAGATCTATGTTTAGCTTTTTAAGAAGCCTCCATGTTGTTTTCCAGAGTGGTTGTACTAGCTTGCATTCCCACCAGCAGTGAATGAGGGCTCTTTTTTTCCCACATCCTCACCAATATTTGTTGGTGGTGGTGTTTTTGATGATAGCCATTCTTACAGGGGTGAGGTGGAATCTTAGTGTGGTTTTGATTTGCCTTTCCTTTATGGACAGAGATGGTATTTTTTCATGTGTTTTGTTTGTTTGTTTGTTTATTTTTGACTATTTGGATTTCTTCTTTTGAAAAAGTTCTGTTTAGTTCAGTTGCCCACTTTATTGGTTCCTTGATTTTGGGGGAGTTTAGTTTTTTGAGCTCTCTGTATATTCTGGTTATCAGTCCTTTGTCTGATGTATAGCTAGCAAATATTTTCTCAGTTTAGAGACCATTTCTTTTGTCATACAGAAGCTTTTTAATTTCAAGTAGTCCCATTTGTCCATTTTGTCTCTTAGTTTCTGGATTGATGGGGTTCTATTGAGGAAGTCCTTGCCTATACCTATTGCTTCCAGAGTATTCCCTTCCCTTTTCTGTACTAGCTTCAGAGTTTCGGGTCTGATATTAAGGTCCTTGATCCATTTTGAGTTGATACTAGTACAGGATGATAGACATGGATCTAGTTTCAGTTTTCTGCAGGCAAATAACCACTATTCCCAGCAACATTTGTTGAAGAGGCTGTCTATTTTCCATTGTATGTTTTTGGTGCCTTTGTGAAAAATAAGGTGGGCATAACTGTGTAGATTCATATCTGGGTACTCTATCCTTTCCATCGGTCTTCTGCTTTTGTGCCAGTATCATGCTGTTTTTGTTGCTATTGCTTTGTAATATAGTTTGAAGTTGGGGATTGTGATACCTCCAGCATTGCTCTTTTTGCTGATATTGCCTTGGCTATTTGTGGTCTGTTGTGTTTCCAAATGAACTTTAGGGTAGATTTTTCAATCTCTGTGATGAATGTCGTTGGAATTTGGATGGGCATTGTGTTGAATGAGTAGATTGCTTTTGGTAGTAGAGCCATTTTTACTATGTTCATTCTACCAATCCAAGAACAAGGGAGATCTTTCCACCTTCTGTAGTCTTCCTAAATATCTTTTTTCAGAGGTTTGTAGTTCTCCTTGGAGAGGTCATCACATCGTTTGTTAAGTTTACTCCTAGGTATTTAATCCTTTTTGAGGCTATTGTAAATGGAATTGTTTTCATATATATTCTTTCTCCATTTGTTCAATGTTGGTGTATTTGTTGTCTGCAAATGGGGATATTTTGATAGTTTCTTTACCTATTTGTATTCCTTTTATTTCTTCTTTTTGCATTATTGCTCTGGCTAGAAATTCCAGTACTATGTTGAATAGGAGTGGAGATAGTGGGCATCCTTGTCTTGTTCCTGATTTTAGGGGAAATGGTTTCAGTTTTCCCCACTGAGTATGATGTTGGCTATAGGTTTTTCATATATAGCCTTTATAATGTTGAGATACACTTCTTCTATTCCTTGTTTTCTTAGCACTTTTATCATGAAGTGGTGTTGAATCGTATCAAAGGCTTTTTCTGCATCTACTGAGATGATCATGTGGTTTTTGTCTTTGCTTCTATTAGTGTGCTGTATTACATTTATAGATTTGCATATGTTGAACCATACCTGCATCCCTGGGATGAAGCTGACTTGGTCAGGGTGAGTGATCTTTCTGATATGTTGTTGGATTCAGTTTGCTATTATTGTATTGAGGATTTTTGCAGCAATGTTCATTAAGGAGATTGGCCTGTGGTTCCCCTTTTCAGATGTGTCCTTGTCTTGTTTTGGGAGGAGTGTAATACTGGCTTCATAGAATAAGTTAGGGAGTATTCCTTTCCTTTCTATTTCATGGAAAAATTTGAGGAGAGTTGGTATTAATTCTTTGAAGGTTTGGTATAATTCAGCTGAGACTCCATCATGTCCTGTGCTTTTGTTTTTTGGGAGACTATTGCTGCTCAACTTCATTACGTTTTATAGATTTGTTTAGGTGGTTGATATCTTCTTGGTTCAGTTTTGGATGGACATAAGTATCTAGAAACCTGTCCATTTTTCAAGATTTTCAAATTTATTAGAATACAGGTTCTCAAAGCTTTCTCTGATGATTCCCTGGATTTCTGTGGTGTTTCCTGTTATCTCCCCTTTTGTGTTTCTGATTTTACTGATTTGGGTTTTTTTCCCTCCTCATTTTAGTCAGATTGACAGAGGTCTGTCAATCTTGTTTATTTTTTTCAAAGAACCAGCTTTTCATTTTGTTAATTCTTTGTATAGTTTTTTTTTTTTTTTTGGTCTCTTTCATTAATTTTAGCCCTATTTTTACTATTTCTCTCCTTCTCTTTGTTTTGGGGTTTGCTTGCTCTTGCTTTTCTAGGAGTTTGAGATGTAGCATCAGGTCATTTATTTGAGATCTTTCTGTCCTTTTAATATATGCATTCATGGCTATAAACTATCCTGTTAGGACTGCCTTTGCTGTATCCCATATGTTCTGGTAGGTTGTGTTTTCATTTTCACTTACTTCAGGAACCTTTTAATTTCCTCTTTTATTTCATCAATGACCCACTGATCATTGAGCAATGTGTTGTTCAGCTTCCAATTGTTTGCATATTTTCTGCTGTTGTTTTTGTTGTTGGGTTCTAGTTTTAATGCATTGTGATCAGAAGAATGCAGGGAGTTATTTCTGTTTTCTTATATTTGCTGAGGCTTGCTTTGTGTCTTAAGATATGATTTTTTGTAGAAAGTTCCATGGACTGCTGAGAAGAATGTATATTGTGTTTTTGTTGGATGAAATATTCTATAGACATCAATTAGGTTCATTTGATTTGTGGTGTCATTTCGTTCTAGGATTTCTTTGCAGATTTTTTTTTTTTTTTTGGATAACCTATCTATTGGTGATAAAGGGGTATTAAATTCTTCCATTACCACTGTATTGGAGTCCATATGTGCTTTTAAGTCCTTTAGTGTATGTTTGATTAAATTGGGTGCCACTGACATTGGGTGCATATAGGTTGATAATTGTTATTTCCTTTTGATGTATTTCCCCTTTTATTAGTATGAAGTGTCCTTCTTTATCTTGTTTGACCAATGTAAGTTTGAAGTCTACTTTGTCTGATATAAGTATTGCTACTCTTGCCTGTTTTGGGGGGCCATTGGCTTGGTAAACCTTCTTCCAGCCTGTCACCCTAAGCCAGTATTTGTTTGTGTCAATGAGATGGGTCTCCTGTAAGCAACAGATTGTTGGATCTTCCCTTTTTAATCCAGTTTGCCAAATGGTGTCTTTTGACGGGAGAGTTGAGTCTGTTAACATTTAGTGTTACTTTGATAGGTATGTGGTGATTCCTGCCATTTAGTTGTTTGTGTTGTACAGGGGTTTGATTGTGTGCAGCTGAATCAATGTTACTCTAATTCCTTGTCTTTTCTTCTCCTGTGGTTTGATACTGCCCGTCCTCTCATGGTTTTGTTTGCTTTCATTTTCTGTGTGCAGAATTCCTTGGAGAATCTTTTGTAGTGGTGGTTTGGAGGTCATATATTGTTTTACTTTCTGCTTATTGTGGAAGATTTTTATTTCTCCACTTATTTTGAATGATAGTTTTGCTGGGTAGAGTATTCTAGGGTTGAAGTTATTTTCATTCAGTGCCCAAAATACCTCACTCCATGCCCTTCTTGCTTTTAAGATTTCCATTGTGAAATCTGCTGTGATTTTGATGGGTTTACCTTTATATGATGTTTTTTCCTCTCTTACAGCCCTCAATATTCTTTCTCTATTCTCTGTGCTTGTTGTTTTAATGATAATATGTCATGGGGAAGTTCTATTTTGGTCAAGTCTGTTTGGTGTCCTAGAGGCTTCCTGTACCTGAATGGGCAAAACTTTCTTGACATTTGGGAAGTTTCCTGTTATTATTTTATAGAATATGTTTCATATCCCTTTGGTTTGCACCTCTTTTTCTTCAATGCCCATGATTCTCAGGTTTGGTCTTTTGACAGAGTTGCTGGGTTCTTGCATATTCCTTTCATAGTTCTTGAGTTGTTTGATGAAGATTTCTCCTGTTTTTTCTTTAATTTCTATTTTATCTTTGAGCTCTGAGATTCTAACACTTTTTCTAGTCTGCCAGAGTGGCTTTCCACTGTGTTTTTTATTTCTGTTTGATTAGTTTTTCTGAGGTTTTCCATATCATGGGTCACTTTCCCTTTAATATTGTCTATTTTCATCTTTAATTCATCTATCTCTCTATTTATAGTGTACTCTGTTTCACTTTGGTGTTTACTTTGCTCCTATGAGTTCATTTATTTGTTTCTGTGTCTTCTTGTATTCTTTATTTTTGGTGTTTTGAAATTTCTTGAGTGCATGTTTTACATTTTGGTTAACTACCTCCAGTATCATCTCCATGAAATTCTGCAGAATTTTTCTTTGTGGGTTTTTTTGCTGGGTTCCTTGGTATCATTTATCTTTGTTTTGTTGGAGTCAGGAACTGGGTATCCATTTTCTTCTTTTCTCTCTGAATCCTATATAAAATTGTTTTGGGGGAGAGAGTGGTTTCCATCCCTTTTTCTTATTCCCATTGCTCCACTTGGTACTGTACAACTATGTTCTTGATAGGCTAGTTGGTGGTTTTATTCACCTGTTGTCTTTCCCTTGCTTTAATTTTTGTTTTGTGGCTATCTTGGGTTTTTATCTAGGTTGGTGTGCCAATTCTGTCCCTGGCCTGGGTATATTTTAGTAATACCTAATTCACAGGTTTAATACCCAATCAGTAGTTTATATGTTATATAGAAGACTTCTTGGTGGTAGTATGTATAAACAGTGGGAGTTGAGGAGTTAATGTTTGTAAGGCTAACTATAGAAAGTTGGGGAATTGGATAGGGTGGCACTAAAGGAGGAGGCAAGAAGTGGGAAGGGTGAGTGGGGGAAACAGTGTGGGAGCCACTGGGTTTTGTGGTCCTTGTGTGTGTTTGGGTATATTTCTGTTGTTGTAGTGGAGGGTGGTTGTGTCAGGGATTGCAGAAGCTTGGGGTTGTGTAAATTTGGTATAGTAGGTTGGTTATTAGGTGATGAGTGTGTAGGAGGGAGGGGTAGTCTGGTGACAGGTTGGGGGAGAATGGGAGGGGAAGGTGAAGGCAGGGGTGAGAGTGGGTGAGAAGCCTCAGAAGAGCTGTTGGGGAAGAGAGCAATGGATTTTTGCACAGGAGAAGGAGAGAAAGTGAAGGGGGTAAGAAGAGGGATGAGAAGATGATGATGGTAAAGTTGATAGTATAGAAAAAAAATAGATAACAGGAATAGAAATAAAAATAGAAAACCCACAATAACAAACAAACAAAAATAAATAAAAATCAATGGGAAAAGATGACCAAATGCCCAAACAAACAAACCAAAACCAAAAACAAATAAATGAAAAAAAAGAAAACACCAGGTTTGGGAACAATAGAATTTCAGTCTTAGTTTAAGTTCTGGAGTTACTCCTCTGGTATCCAGTCCTGGTATTGGCATATAAGCAGAAGCTCTGTCTTGCCAGGTGATTGGCTTGTGAGTAGTGTTTTGTTCTTCTGTCTACCAGTTTAAGTGAAACTGGGGTGAGGTAGGTTTGCCAGATCATGCAGGGTGGTTAGAGATATTGATTTCCTCAGCTGATAGCTGTGTTACCCTTCAGCTGTAGCTGCTTGGTCAGCTTCTCCCCCAGCAAGGTGGGGCAGTTCAAGTTTGAATGCTGCCCCCTGGTTCAGGAGATCAGCTCTGTAGTCCACTAGTTTCCCTGCTTTGGAGGTGGATTTTCACTGTGCTTGTTTACTGTGATTTCCACACTGGGAGTTTATTTCTTTGCCCTGCCTCCTTTCTCTGGGACAGGGTCAGTGTTCCGTCAGCCCCCCTCTGCTGTCAGTGTTATGACAGTTTGCTGTTTGTTTTTCAGTTTTGTGGGACAGTTTGGCTTTGGGTGTTGCTCACTGGCTCAGGAGATGAGTCCTGTGATCCACTTCCTGCCCTGCTTTGGAGAGTGGCTTACTGTCCCCCACCCCACTCCCTGCCTTCTTGCCTTTTCAGTGTTTGTTTACTGATAGTTCTGCTGAGATTAGCTCCTTGCCTCTCCCCCTTTCTCTGGTGCACTTTCAGCATTCCTGCCCATACTGCTGTTGTGCTAGATTACAGTTCACTGTTTATTAGTCAGGGTTTTTTTTTTGGTGGGGGGGGTCAGTCTGCCCAAGGGCTGTGCTGGTTTTTCCCACGGGTGGCTGGGAGAATTCTTTGCGACACATGGCACTCACCTGTTTGTTCTGTTGAATGTCTCGCAGGCAAGTTTTGAGTTGGTGGCAGTGTCAGCCCCACCTTGCTGGCTGTGTAGGGGGTTACAGCTGTTAGGTGCAATTAAAGGCTGATTTGGGGGTCAGTCTTTGAATTTTGTTCTGCACCTAGTGTGATGGTGGTTATTATTTTGGCTAGAGGTAGTCAGAGTTATCCAGGTGTGGCTCCAACTTCTTAGGGAAGTTTTGTAGTCACAGAGGTTAGGCTTTCTGCTTCTGTACCTAGCTGCCATCTTGAGTCTCCCAGTGTCATTTTTTCTAATAGCATGTTCTCCCTTTATGTCTGTTGTCACATTTGGGTACTTCTCACAATATTTCAAACCTTTTCATTATTATTGTATAGATTATGGTGATCTGTGATCAGTAGTCTTGATTTTACTATTGTAATTGCTTTGGAGCATCATCATAAACTACACCCATGTAAGAGAGTAAATTTAATTAATAAACATTGCCTATTCCCTGAATACTCCATAAACGCTCCCTGTCTTTAGGCCTTCCTGTTCACTAAGACACAGCAATATTGGAAGTAAGCCAATTAATTACCCTACAATGGCCTCTAAATGTTCACATAAAAAGAAGAGTTACATATCTCTTAACTTTAAATCAAAAACCTAGAAATGAGTTAAACTTAGTGAGGAAGGCTTGTCAAAAGCTGATAAGCTGAAAGCTAGACCTCTTTTTCCAATAGTTATCCAGGTTGTGAATGCAAAGGGTAAATTCTTAAAGAAAATTAGAAGTGCTACTCCAATGAACATATGAATGGTAAGAAAGTGAAACAGCCTATTGCTGATATGAGAAAAAAATTAGTGGTCTGAATAGAAGAAAAAAACAGCCACAATATTGCCTTATGCCAAAGCCTAACTCTCCCCAATTTTTGTAGAGGTGGAGAGAAGTGAGGAACCTGCAGAAGGAAACTCTGAAGCTAGCAGAGTTTGGCTCACAAGGTTTACGGAAAGAAGTTGTCTCTAGAACTTTAAAGGGCAAGCCCTAATGTAGAAGCTGCAGTGAGTTATTCAGACAATCTAGCTCAGATAACTGATGAAGGTGGCTGCACTACACAACAGATCTTTAACATAGATGAAAAGGCCTTCTGTTGGAAGAAGCAGCCAATGAGGTCTTTCATAGCTAGGAAGGAGAAGTCAATGCTTGCCATGAATGCTTCAGATGTCAGGCCGACTCTTGTTAGGGGTTGATGCAGCTGGTGACTTTAAGTTGAAGCCAATGCTCATCTATCCTTCTGAAAATTCTGGGCCCTTAGGAATGACACTAAGTCTACTCTGCCTGTGCTCCATAAATGGAAGGAGCCTGGATGACAGCACATCTGTTCACAACATGGTTTAACGAATATTTTAAGCCCACTGTTAAACCTACTACCCAGAAAAAAAAAAAAAAAAGATTTCTTTAAAAAGTTTACAATTCACAGGCAATCCACCTGGTTGCCCAAGAGCTCTGATGGAGATATATAGAGAATCAACATTGTTTTCACATCTGCTAACACAATATCCATTCTGCAGCTCATGAATCAAAGAGAGGTTTCAACTTTCAAATCTGGTTATTTAAATTTCATGTCTATAGCTGCCACAGTGATTCCTCTGATGGATCTAGGTAAGGGAAATTGAAAGCCTTCTGGGAAGACTTCACCATTCTCGATGTTATTAAGAACATTCATGATTCATGGAGAAAGGAGATCAACATATCAACATTAATAGGAGTTTTGGAGTCACTGACACCAACCCCCAATATGACTTTTAGGGGTTCATGTCTTCACTGCAGGAAGTAACTGCAGAGGTGGTGGAAGCAGCAAGAGAACTAGAATCAGATGTGGAGGTAGAGGCTGTCGCTGAATGGTTGCAAAGTCCTGATACAACATCAGTGAATAAAGAGTTGCTGCTTATGGATGCACAAAGAAAGTGGTGTCTTGAGGTGGAATTTATCCCTGCCAGTGATGTGGAGAACATTGTTGAAAAGACAACAAAGGATTTAGAATATCACATAAGTTTAGTTGCTAAGGCAGCAGCAGAGTTTAAGAGAAGTGACTCCAATTTTGAAAGACACATTTATATAGGGAAAATGCTCTTAAACGGTAGTACATGCTACAGAGAAATCTTTCTTGAAAGGAAAAATCATTTGGTGTGGCAAACTTTGTTGATGTTAAGAAATTGCCAGCAGGGCACAATGGCACACATCTGTATTTCCAGTTTCTCAGGAGGCTGAGGCAGGAGAATTGCCAGCCCAGGCAAAGTTAGCAAGATTCTTTCTAAAAAACAAAACAAAATAAAAAGACCTGGTGTGTGGCTCAGTGGTAGATCACTTGCCTAGCAAGCATGAGGCCCTGGGTTCAATTCCTAATACTGCAAAAAATGTTTTAAGAAGAAATTAATAGCCACATCCACCCCACCCTTCAGCAACCACCATGTGGTCAGTCAGCAACAAGATAACTTGCTGAAAGCTCAGATGATTGCCAGCATTTTTAGCAATAAAGTAGTTTTAATTAAGACGTGGTTTTTTTAGGCATAATGCAATCGTACAGCTAAGGGAATACAGTAAAATATAAACATGTTTTATATCCACTGGGAAACCAAAAGATTCCTGTGACTCACTATCATAACCAAACTTACAGTATCTATGAGGCATGCCTATGTATCATTCTTTTTCTTTGCAGTACTGAAGGCTTGTGATAAATAGATAGATAGGTAGATAGGTAGGTAGATAGATAGATAGATAATAGATAAATGATTGATAGGTAGATAGATGATAGATCAGTTTTTTAAATTCTCTATTGAAAAACAAAGCACTCCGTCTCCCTTTTTAGATGTAATGTGTAAAATATAAATACTTCATTTGCAAAGTTGTGTGCTGAATGGCATTTGGTGCACAATGGCTATTTGGCAAATGCTCTTAACAGTGCTGCTACCAGAACCTTCATAAGGCATTCTTTTTCATTAACTGCTGATTCACCTACAGAACATCTTTTACACATTTAATAGTCATACTATATCACTAAAAGCTTATCTTGAGCCTTCTAAGAAAAGCATTTTCCTTTCTTAGTGTGGAGATTTTTTTTTTAAACCTCAAGGCTTTGTTCCAATTAGTTATAATATACTGATTTAGTATCACTCTATGGAAATGTATCATGTACTTGAAATATACATTTAATACAATTATGCCTTCAACCAGCATAGCTGGAAAGAAGGCATTTTTTTTTCTTTTTTTTCTGTTTAATTTTATTATGATTTCTGAAAATTCTCTGGTAGTGTACAGCTGCTCCACTGTTAATAGCCTTGAAATAGAAATGTGTTACTTTGCTCAGTGAGAGACATCTGCATACTGTAGAAAAACAAAATCATTTGATGTGATTAATAAAGGAAGCTGGTTATTGGTATTTTTAATGCATATTGTTTAAACTCAAATATGTTTGCCTTCCAGACATTTTAAGACATGTTATTTTGATATATGATTTAAATCTGTGATGTTTTTAGGGTCTACATTAAAAAAAACAAATGTTTGCCAGCCCATCCAACACCTCCTGCTGCTAGTTGGCTGGGGTTTTTTGAATGTCACAAGCAGAACTTTTGATATGGTACTGGAGGGGCTCTTTATCCAGGATGTTGTAAATAACTACTCCCAACATTTGGTCTTTCCACCATCTTTGATCATGTCATCATGAAATTTGCCCTTGCAATGAGCAAGTACCTACTTTCACATTGGAAGAGCTCATACTACATTTGAAAATATCAAAGTATATAAGCCCTAGGAGGGCAATAGGACAGGTTCAAAAGTTTGCAGATAGATGGATTATTGTCGACTTAGAAATTACTATGAGAGAATGCATACATGCCTTCTCTCTTGCAAATCTCTTGCAACATCATAAATCTTTCTATGAGTCCCATTCTCTAGCTATTTCACAAGTGGTCAGTGTTGGGCCTCAGATTTACACACAGAGCCCTAGCACTGACCTCACTGGAGGGCACGATTTATGTAGTGGAGACAGTGGCCCAGTAAGGAATGCGATCCAGCTCTCTTGACGTGAGGCTGAAATGCTCTCATCAGACTGTTCCTGCTTAACATTCACTGAATGTCAGTGTTTAAAGAGTCCTAGGAGGGTACCTACTTCAGTTATGTCCTTTTGCAAATAAAGATGAGACCCTGGAAGAAGCAGTTTACCTGAGGGCTATGCATTAAAGAAAACTTCCTCTTTCTACTTGTCTTAATCCATTTTGTGCTGTTATAATAGAACACCTAAGACTGGGTAATATATAAAAAGCAGAAATTTTTTTGGCTTGTGGTTCTCAGACTAGGAAGTCTAAGATCAGGGGGCTACATTTGGTAAGGGCCTTCTTGCTCCATTGTCTTATGGCAGAAGACAGAGAGAGAGAATCTAGACTTATCCTTTTATAAGGATAATAAAATAATATTAATCCATTTATGAGGGCTAGGCTCTCTTAAAGTCTCAAAGGTCCCATCTCATAACACTGTTGCAGTAGGGATTAAGTTTTTGTTACATGAATTTTGGAGGACACATTCAAACCATAGCCCTACTCATCTGGAATGTCTACCCTTGCAATTTCTTTAAAGAGTACAGCCTATATACACCTACCATTCCCTAGAGTCCATGAAGCATTGACTCCTGAGACCTTAAATCCTCCTGAGTTTATATGAAAGGGACTCTGCCTTTCTTGCTCATGACTTCTAGAGCCATAAAAGGGCCTCCTAAAGGTTTGGGGCAAAGTTAGGAGACCCAGAAGATCTTTCCTGCCCCATAAGAAACCCCAACAGGTTTCACAACAAACAAACAGGATGTTCAAATTAGATGCTCATCAATCTCTACCCCACAATCAATATTCCTGAATTTGGTATATATTTAAAAATGGCACCTCTAGCCAGTAAGGAAAAGATGGACTATTTGATAAACAGTGCTGAGACATTAGGACAGTTATCTGGAAAAATTAAATTAGTTTTTTAGCTCCCATTCTATGTGATGATGACCAGTTCTTTTTTTTTTTTTTATTCATATGTGCATACAAGGCTTGGGTCATTTCTCCCCCCTGCCCCCACCCCCTCCCTTACCACCCACTCCGCCCCCTCCCTGTCCCCCCCACCCCCTCAATACCCAGCAGAAACTATTTTGCCCATTTTTCTAATTTTGTTGTAGAGAGAGTATAAGCTATAATAGAAAAGAATAAGGGTTTTTGCTGGTTGAGATAAGGATAGCTATACAGGGCATTGACTCACATTGATTTCCTGTGCGTGTGAGTTACCTTCTAAGTTAATTCTTTTTGATCTAACCTTTTCTCTAGTTCCTGGTCCCCTTTTCCTATTGGCCTCAGTTGCTTTTATGGTATCTGCTTTAGTTTCTCTGCATTAAGGGCAACAAATGCTAGCTAGTTTTTTAGGTGTCTTACCTATCCTCACCCCTCCCTTGTGTGCTCCCGCTTTTATCATGTGCTCAAAGTCCAATACCTTTGTTGTGTTTGCCCTTGATCTAATGTCCACATATGAGGGAGAACATACGATTTTTGGTCTTTTGGGCCAGGCTAACTTCACTCAGAATGATGTTCTCCTATTCCATCCATTTACCAGCGAATGATAACATTTCGTTCTTCTTCATGGCTGCATAAAATTCCATTGTGTATAGATACCACATTTTCTTAATCCATTCGTCAGTGGTGGGGCATCTTGGCTGTTTCCATAACTTGGCTATTGTGAATAGTGCTGCAATAAACATGGGTGTGCAGGTGCCTCTGGAGTAACCTGTGTCATATTCTTTTGGGTATATCCCCAAGAGTGGTATTGCTGGATCAAATGGTAGATCAATGTCTAGCTTTTTAAGTAGCCTCCAAATTTTTTTCCAGAGTGGTTGTACTAGTTTACATTCCCACCAACAGTGTAAGAGGGTTCCTTTTTCCCCCGCATCCTCGCCAACACCTGTTGTTGGTGGTGTTGCTGATGATGGCTAGTCTAACAGGGGTGAGGTGGAATCTTAGTGTGGTTTTAATTTGCATTTCCTTTATTGCTAGAGATGGTGAGCATTTTTTCATGTGTTTTTTGGTCATTTGAATTTCTTCTTTTGAGAAAGTTCTGTTTAGTTCACTTGCCCATTTCTTTATTGGTTCATTAGTTTTGGGAGAATTTAGTTTTTTAAGTTCCCTATATATTCTGGTTATCAGTCCTTTGTCTGATGTATAGCTGGCAAATATTTTCTCCCACTCTGTGGGTGTTCTCTTCAGTTTAGAGACCATTTCTTTTGATGAACAGAAGATTTTTAGTTTTATGAAGTCCCATTTATCCATGCTATATCTTAGTTGCTGTGCTGCTGGGGTTTCATTGAGAAAGTTCTTACCTATACCTACTAATTCCAGAGTATTTCCTACTCTTTCCTGTATTAACTTTAGAGTTTGTGGTCTGATATTAAGATCCTTGATCCATTTTGAGTTAATCTTGGTATAGGGTGATATACATGGATCTAATTTCAGTTTTTTGCAGCCTGCTAACCAGTTTTCCCAGCAGTTTTTGTTGAAGAGGCTGCTATTTCTCCATCATATATTTTTAGCTCCTTTGTCAAAGACAAGTTGGTTATAGTTTTGTGGCTTCATATCTAGGGTGATGACCAGTTCTGAACAGATAAAAAACTTAGATGTTAGAAATAAAACCATGTAAATACAAAAAGAGCCTGGCATAACTTAAATCCTTATAATGGAAAGATTTTTAAAAAACTGGTTCAAAATTTAGAATCCATGAAAAAAATGTTAATAAACCTGAATACATTAAAAATAAAAATAAAAGCTTTTATATCACACTCACAGACACACACACACACACACACACACACACACACACACAAGCAAAGTCAAAAAATAGAAAAGCCCATAAACTAGGGGGAAAAGTTTGCAACTCATATATTAAACACACAGTTTATTTTCCTGACTTAAAAAAAAAAAGCTCCTTTAATACAGAAATAAGAACTTATAAGTTAATATGAAATAAAAACTGGGCAAAAGATTTAACACATAATTCACACAAAATGAAATACAAAAGGCTCTTAAACATTTGGAAAGATGCTCCACTTCACTCATAATAAAAGATATGCAAATTAGAACTATATTGAGATACCATTTTTCTCCTATCAAGTTGGCAAAAATCCAAAACTCTGATAATATACTCCATTGGAAAGGCTGTAGGAAACAGGCCCTCTTGTACATTGCTTGTGGGAGTATATGTTAGCATATGGAGAGCAATTTAGCAAAATCCATCAAAATTACAAATACATATATCTTTCACTCCAGCAATTTCACTTTTGGAAATTTATGTTACAAATATGCTAGAAAATGAATGAAAGGACACTTGTTTAAGGTATTCACCACGGTATTGTTTATAAGAACAAAAAAATGAAATAACCTAAATTGTTAAATTTAGTAAATTGCTAAAATAAGCAGGTTAAGCAAATTATGATACATTCACACAATAGAATACTACAAAAGTTAAAAAATAAAAGAGTGAACTGACTATAGCAATGTGGAAAAATGCCCAAGAGATCTTGTTAAATGAAAAAAAAAGCAAAATGCAGAAAGATTATGTAAAGTAAGCTGCTTTCTATATTAAAAAGGAGAAAATAGAATCATGAATTTATATTTGTTCTTACATACACAAAAGGTTTGAAGAATTTATAAGAAACTAGTAAGAGGTGGGCATGGGAACTGGGGCGTGGGGTACAGGATTAGCAAAATTTCTGCGTATGCTGATATATATCTTTAGAACTGTGCAAATATATGAAGTTTTAAAATTATATTTTAAATAAAAGAAAAAACAATGAGTTCTCTGCTTTACTTTAAGGAGGTTAACAAGTTTATGTTAGCATGATGGTTAAGATTATAGATTAACCTATGGATATCCAGAGTCTTAATTTACTCATTTGTTTTTCTTTCTTTCATTCATTAAACAAATATTTATTTACAATTTCCTGTAAAATAGGTGCTACATTAAGCTTTTAGGGGTCCTTGGAGAACAAGATTCTGCTTCCCAGAATCTACATTATACATACAGTCTAGAGTCTTTTGCATTTGGAGTGTGGGGTCTCCGATCAGTATGCATGGTCTCTAGGACCCTATTCACAAGTTTCACTTCATTATGACAGCATCTTAAGTTTGAGCACGTTAAATCTCCATTGGCATAGAGTTCAAAAATTCAATATCCTTCATTTTATGAGCAAACAAGATGTGTACAAGCTGAAGGCATTTTTGGTTTTTCTCAATGGCACCTCTTTGTAGAATTCCACAATATATTTTATTGTGCATAATCCAATATAATTTGAAACTCTTCCAAATATGGCCCTTGCTTATACTTATCCATGGTTGTAATAATTTCCTGTGATTTATACTGATGACTTTTCATTAGTGCTTTAGGATTATACACTGTATCACTACTTTCCTTTCCTTTCTGTTTTTTCCCCTGAGTTTTATTAGTTTACATTCCATTATGATGAGCTTTTCCAGTCAAATATCAACTCCTTGCTGTTCATGCCAGCACCTCAAATAGTATTCCCTTCTTTCTCTGTTCTCCCTCACTTCAGGCAGGTGAGAGGTGATCGTAAAGCTGTATCAGCTCAGTATGCATTTGTGCGTGGATTTGTGCATATCTATAACGACATCAGCATATTTTAGGAACCATCGCATTTGGTTAATAAATAAAGCAAAACTTTCGGTGTTGCCTGAGCAAAGCTTCTGCAACAATTGAAATGTCTTATACTTGCGTTGTATAACATGGCAGCTGCTAACCATTTGTGGCTATTGATCGCTTCAGATGTGGCCAGTGCAACTGTGTGATTGTATTTTAACTTAATACTAAGTTAATTTAAAATTTTAAAGCTGGCAGGTACACAATATGTAAAGGCAAGGAATACGACCCCAAAGAGTTTATTATCCAAAAGTCAGAATCCAAGAATAAGAAAATCACAGTTGTGAGACTCTTTGAGCCTTGGTTGGTCATTGGAATGGACTCCTAATACACAGCCCACCTGTACCCATGATAGCTCATGACCGCAGTTACACTCAAAAACCAAAAGTCTTCAGTTCCTGTGAGTAGACCAGCTCAGGCAAATAGAAGCTGACAAACTACATGTCTACCTAGTTCCTCCTCCTTCGTTTTCGCCTCATTATTTACACTACCAGGTATATATTCCCCGCTCTAGCAATCAGAGTTCCCCACAATATGGAGCCAACACCTCTGCTCAGCCTTCATCTTCATAAATCTCCCACATTGATCTAATACTCCAGCCAAACTTGGCTGTGCATTCTTCCTTGAACACGGTCCACCTCTCCCACACCCATGCCCTTGCTCAAGCTTTTCAGAAATGTCCTGCTCCAGTATCTCCATCTGTCTAAACCCTATCCTCTACCTTGGCTCATTGTACATTCCTTAAAGTCGTCCTCCCTGGTACACAGGACTGTATGTGCTCACTGCCTTCTTGGAGCCTCTGACCCTTGGTTTGTGCTGCTGTTTTGGCACTTCTTTTACTATTTTACGTTGCAGACATTACTGAATATGCTAATCTTGCCTCCTAGTGTGCCAACAGTTTGAGGATGGGGCCTGTATCATCCTCATTCTGTATCCATGACCATGTCTAGCACCTAAGTGGTCTCTAGGAATTGTTACTGAAGTGAATTAAGGATGGTTTTACACATGGAAGAATTTCAGATATGATCATTGAGAAAGAGCTCTTTTGCAACAAACTGATAATCTAGGGATTACATGCAATCAGCCACATGTTTTGTTTGACATACAATATTATTTGTGAATTGACAGCAATATTTAAATTTGGGGAAGTTCTTATAAAGATCCTTATTTCCAGCTTTTCTTGAACAACAAAAAGCAGATTTAACATATTGGTCATTTTTTCCTTTCTGGCAATTTGCCAGCTTAACAGAGTCCCCTACTTAGTTCCTATACCTTACAAGGACTGAACATTTTATTTTTTCTCGAATGTGTGTACAGTCTGTGTACCTTTAACCATGATGAGGACCTAACCATGTAATTTATTTAGCTCATATTACCTATTTTTAAATTACACAGGTTCTGATGACCTTAATGGTTACTGTTTTGACCTGCTACTCTTTGTACAATTCATCAGACTCCCAAGAGTTACAGCCTATGTTAAGATGAAAATAAGATTTAAATCATTTTAAAGGGTGTGATAGCAGCTCAATGTCCATCGTCTCTTTATATTCAAGTGCAATTTTTAGACATGAGAGAATTAGTCAAGGGGCCCCAGGTGGCAGGGCAAAAGTTACACTTGTTGAAGGCAGAAGTGGTAGACACTTGAAAAAGAATAAAGAGAGTGAGACCAGTGTGATATTGGATGCTAACATTTCATTTCACATCCACAGCACCTTTTGTGTGAAGATTTCCAAGTAGACACCAGGCAGGAGCTGATCCTCACAGTACTTGATGAGGAGAGAAAGTGTTTTCCTCATTTTCTGGTGGAGGAAACTGAGGCATTATTTGTTAGCCACATAAGGGCCCCTCTAAAAAGAATTGGTAGTAAAATTTAATTATTCTCCTTTCTGGTCCTTCCCTTAATCATTCATTCTTCCTCTTTGGTTTCAAGGGTAATTTATGTTAGATCAATTTAGACTTGCTCTCAGAATTTAATCAATACCATCTGCAACTCATAGGCTGTCCTTGGCTGAAGCTTAATCTTCAGGAAAATGTAGGAACTAAAAAGCATAAACAAGCAAAATGTAAAATCAGATGGGCCACTCTCTTACATGTTGGCAAATACCCATGTTTCAAAAATCCCTACATTCCATTTTTAATAGTCCTTTACTGTCTTCTCTCCCCACCTTCTTATACCTTCTCACATCAGTAAAAGACAAGAATTAAGGACCTGCTTGTGTTCAGCATTTATTTTAATGACTCATACTTGAAACATCTAAAGGGAGACTTCTAACTTCTTTGACCCATGAGAAGTTTAAGTTAAAAAGAAAAGATTTTGTTAGCTAAGTCAACACTGCAAGTGGCTAGCAAGTGCTTTCAGTTTAGAAAAGAACCATCACTGCCTTTGACTGTTAAACTCATTCTAATCACACTTTAAATGAACCATTATAAAGCACCAATTTAGTATGTCTGCAAACACAAAAATTCTTGAATGTAAGCTACTTATGGTATTTTGAGTGGGATCTAGTTGGTATAAAATTTTGTAATAATAATGAGTGATCAATATCACCTCTCCTGAAACATGTCTTCCCAAAGCCATCTCCCTAAACAAGTACCTGAAAATCAGTGAAAAATGAAGGAGTTAAATAATAAATCATATGTGGCTTCTCCAAATTCATGAGCTAAAATTTCACCCCTGGAAGGAGGGATTAAATACCTTCAGAGAATGGTAATTCTATACCATTCTCAGAGAATGGTACAGAGCTCTCTCCTGTGTAGAGTACATAGGCCTACCTAGAAATCATTGTTGTGAGGAAAAAATATTTATTTAGTTTGTGTTTCATGTCCTCTCAATAGGACTTTGATATCAGCAGAGGGCAGTTTTCTCCAATTTTAGGTAGAATTTGAATGCTCCAAGTCTGCTCTAAGGGAGTGAACCAAAGTCGTACCAACTTCAGCCTGGGAAAATCATTAGCCATCATTTCCCCGGGTATGGATCCTGCTCATGTGCAGCCTTGACCCTTTCTGATTTACCCCAGGAGAGCTCTTGGCTTCTGCTCACTATTCCCTCCTCAGTGTGTTCCTTTCACTACCATTTGACCATTCTGCTGGATCATCAGCTTGTTCCGTCCGTCATCTCTTCTTGTAGCCAGGTGACCTGCCCTGGATCATTTCATGTTCTGTGTTTTTCTAAATTACATTGTTCTCTGGAGTCTGTTGCCAACTGAAAGAGTTACATTTTCTTTCTCTGTTAGTTACTCAAAGTATCAATCATTCTGTAACCACCTGTACTACCGTTAACCTTCTTCCTGTCTTCCAAATCAAAACCCATTTCTCACTTCCATATGTCAACACCAGCCACATGCATTGATTAAATGTCTTTCATTTGAAAGCACACAGTCCTGCTATCCTTGCCTGTGTCTGAATGCCTCCCATATGCTCTGCATGCAAGCCTAATTCTTCTGTTCCCTTCCTCTGGAAAGTCATTCTTCATTGTAATAAGTTGCCCAAAGTAAATGTATTCATCATCTTTTTCTCTGACAACCATGTTTCTGCACTACGGGAAATTAAACACTGCAACATATGGCCTGAGCAGCAAACTTTAGTGCTTGCTCGCTCAATTGTTTTAACACATTGCCGCCTTCACATAATATTCTGTTTGCCACTAGCATGTCAGGCTTCCGCTTGACATATGCATTAGACATGTTAATGGTGGGAGAGAAACCAACTGAAGCTGACAATATGACGAAAGAAGGGTAAGTGCCTATTAATTACTAAGATTCACTTTCTTCCACTCTTTAGCAGGGAGAAAAAAACAAATTAATGCCTTCAGAACATGCCACCACATTAGTCTGCAGTGGTGCCATCTGACAGATTTTTAATTCTCTACGTGCAATGGAAACGCTTTGTGTAGACTCAGCAAGGCCAATATGAATGACACCAGGCTCTCTATTGTCATGGAACCTATTGGCCTATTCTTTCTGCATCCTCAGATGTCAGTTACACTTGGCATGCTATAGTGCTGAATTTCTTATGTAGCCATCCAAATACCACTGATACATGTTCCGGGATTCTTTACTCTAGTAGTTAAGTTCACATGTTACCCAAAAGTATACTCTAAATGCTACACAGATCCTGAAATAATAGAACACAATTTCCTTCTGGGTCATTGCTTCTGACATGAAATCATCTAATTGATTAGGAATCTTTGGGTTTCTATTGTGAACTTACTAACTCCAAATTCATCTTTTGGTTAAGTATTTTTGATCTCAAGAATTAATTTTTGAAATTGCCATCTACCAAAATGCAAATTTTAATTTTTAAAATCTTTTTTAGTTAATCCCCTTTAATTTTCAGTGCATATGCATGCTCTTAAATAATAAAAAAAAATCTAAAAGTTTTTCGGTGGATACTATTCTGAATTTCCTTTTATATGTTGAATTTTCTTGTCTGTAAAAAGTTTGAGTTGCATTTGAGTTGCATACTGTATTTGATACTAATGAGCTTTCAATAGCCAGTAAGTTTCCTAGAATCTGTGAGTTTGATTTGTCTACATCTTTACAATTCCTGCACTATCTGGAGTCCATGGCTCCTAAGGGAATTCTCCATATCAATAACAGCATCACCTTGAAGTCAGTGTCAGGCAATAGTCACCCAAAGCTTAATTGGAAGGAACAATTTATGGAGGCATCCTGATGTCCACCCTCATGTCTGACCCTCTAAAAATCTATCTTGATATTAAGCTCAATGTCAAAGAGTTGTATCCCTAAACCTCATTACATTGGTCCTCTGTTGGATTGCTTTTACATTGAGTTCAATGTCGTCATCCTATATCAATTGTCAGGAGCAGTCCCATGAAACTCATTGCATTTTCTATAGGGCCATTGCTCAAGGTCTTATCAAATGCACTACATGGTGATTCTATGAGGAACTATGTGACACATTTCTTTCAGGATTCAGTACCATGGGGAGATGAACCACTTTTGAGGACCTAATTTTATCTTATAAGGAGTAGAAACATTGAATTCTGGCTGATACATTGCCTATTAAAAAAGTTGATACAAGAAAGTAGGACCTCGTGACATATTTTTGTGCCCCAACTTTCATGGTGGTGTTATTCTTTTTCCCTCTTAACAACCCTTATTTTCTTATTGCCATTGTTTTCTCAACCATTCATTGCTTATTGAATTAAACACTATAATACACAAACACACCTTGTCAAATGACCTTGTGATGTTTCTGAAATAAAGTAAATTTTCAAGAAGGAAATATGAACAAAAACTAGACCAGAAAGTATTCATGACACATATTTGCAGATCTATCTAATTTTAACACATTTCAAAATATACCATTCAGCAAAAAAAATGCTCTGGGTGCCTATGCTTACTATGTTTGAGACCACACTACATCAGTATGAAAATTTTTCTGTATTTTATAGAAAAAATAAAATTAGTGTCTTTAGCAGAAAGTAATAAAAGACATACAGGAATGTATGCAAACAATACATTTACAGATGCATATTAGCAATTGCATGTAAAAATACTCAAGAGTTAGGAAGCTACAGAGGAAAGTAACTTTAGGTCATCTTGATCCACCTAACTGCACATGACAATATTACATGTTAAAATTGCCAGAAATAGGCATTTCAAGAAGATTTAATATAGAAACCTATATTCCTTCATTCATTCCATTGGCACATATGAAGCAATGTATTAGGAACTAGGGACACTGGGAAGAATGAAACACAGTTCACTGCCATAAGAAATAGGAAATTTGTAGGATATACATGAGAAGAAGCATCCTGCAGTATTTGATTAGTCTGTGGAACATTGAGGTAGATATTAAAGTTGATAAGAATATTCTCAACATCATATCTTAACCTGGGCTTTGATAGTTACAAAATAAATGTTGGGTGAGTCAGGGAGAAGCGTATATTGCTGGATGAGGGCCATGGTCCTGGAGTGAAGGTTGGACACTGGAGACTATGCAGCTTTTCAAAGCAGTGTTAAGTGAATGACTGGATTAATTCACTAATTGGCATTTCTGTGATCCCCACATGCTAATGCTACTCAAGCAGTAGTTTATAATCTTGAAACCGTCACTGCCATTATTTTCTTTTCTTTTTACTTTACTGCATCTTTAAAGTATATTTAAGGTAAGTCACCAAGTGAAATTTTTGTGATAGTGTCATTACGTGAGCCTAGGAAAACAGAAAAATTTTGCACAGAGTCATGGGAAAGATCAGCAAATATGGACACTTTTTTTTTTTTTAGGATCATGACTCCAAACTATCTATGTGGATTCAAGTACAACGTAAGATGTCTGGGTTAACTTTTGCAGTCTAGGATTCTTTTGTTTATTTCAATATTTAAGCAGAAACTGAGGAAGAAAGTAGCCTATATAATTGTTTGAGTGGTTGAAAGATCAAAGTTATTGAGTTGAATTGCACCTGGAACAAGATGACAGTAAGTGCAGTCTTCAAACACAGATATAACAACCTCTCTGTGGCACACCAATTAGGTGACTGCTCAGCTGAACCCCAAATTATCAGCTGATGGATCGAGGGAGACCCTAATCCCAAACACTGCAATCATTCAATTTTGAGGCCACTAAGGTCTGGGACATATTTTTGGAGAATAACAAGAGTCCATTTTGTTTTTTTACTATACATAATATGCCTTATGAGGCAAGCTAGGTACATTACTCCAAGATACAAAAATGGATTTATAAATCAGGAGGCCTCTACTATCTTCCTTCACAAATGCCAACAAAAACTTTGTCTCCAAAGTGCAGAGAATTTAAGATCTTAGTGCCTTAATACTTTTGCCACAAGAGTGTGAAAAATAATGAGGAAGTATGTGGAATAACTACCTTCAAACCTGATTTCTACTGGAGCTTCTGGTTTCTGTTATGTTTATCTGGTTTTAGGAATGCAGTTTTCGCTTCTACACTGTCCAGAAATGGAGACTGTTTTCCTTTGCCAGATCCATAAATTAAAAATGTTTCCATAAATTAAAAATTAAAAATTTTCAATAAATTAAAAGTTGTTTCTTCTTTGTCCCACTTTGACTGGTACCTGCCATGATAGACATTTCTACTTGTTCACCAAAATTCATCATCTCCTCTCCTCTGGGAACATGATGTGACTTATTTGGGCCAGTAAATATGAACAAACTTCATAAGAATTGATGAACAATTGTTTATCTTCTCTTTTGTGTCATGTTGATATGGAGCTGTCTTAAGAGCAAGGTATTCTGAAACACTGAGCTATCACGTGAAGGAAGACAGCTTTCTGGAGAGTAGTCCCTGCAGTCAACTTTGCAAGAATAAGGAACAAACTGTGTTAAGCCACTAGAGTTTGGTGCATTTGTTACATCAGTGTGAGCCAGATTATTCTGACTAATACACCAGCCTACTTTCTATTACTATGCTTCCTTCCCTATTCTGGTACACAGTCCATAAAAGATTTGAAGATATTTCCTGGATACAAGAAAATATAGAGGACTGGGACATGCCTTAAGGGGTAGAGTGCTTCCCAGGCAAGTGCAAGGTCCTGAGTTCAGTGCCCAGCACTGCCTCCCTCTCTCTCTCTCTCTCTGTCTCTCTCTCTCTCTCTCTCCCTTTCTCTCCCTCTCTGTCCATCTCTCTCTCTCTCTCTCTCTCTCTCTCTCTCTCTCTCTGTCTCTTTCTCTCTCTCCCTTTGAGTTTTAGGTCTTGACTTTCCCTTCTACTGTGGGCACAAGAATTACAAATCTGGAATGTTTCAAGCTCCTGGACAAAGTTGTCCTTCTGAATAACATGGATTTAATATGAAACTATATTCAGAGGGATGAATTCAAGTATAATGTATTTGATATATGATAAGAACTTTTGCAAATGCCACAACATAACAATTAAAAAAGAAACTACTTAGGACAGCAGCTATTCTAAATAATATCAGTGTAAGAGCGAACAAAAGAAATGAGGGTTACACCTTCATCAATCTTTTGATCTAGCAGGAGGAGAAACACATGTGGATGCACACACAGCGAGTAAACAAATATATTAACTCAGTGTGATAAAGAAAATAAAGCAGAAAATTTGAGAGTGAGTGATGGGAGTGAAGGATACTGTTTTATATAAGGCTTCTCTGAGGAAATGACATTCAGGCTGATATCTGAATGATGAGAAAGTCAATGGTTGGAAGAAGAAAATTCTGGCAGAAGAGATGACAAATGCAAATGCACAGAATGGGAATCAGATTGGCAGTTCAGAGAACCCAAGAAGAGTGCTGGTGTGGTTTGTAGCACAGCATAAGAGAGGGTGGCAGAGATGCAGTTAGAGGGGAGCAAAGAAATTTGATCTATAGAAACTTGAAGGTTCAATAAAGGGGTTAAATTTTGCTCTCCTGAAACAAAAAGACACTAGGGTGTTTTACACAAAGACATGGTTTACTATGACCTATGTTTTAAATAGATCACTGTGGCAACTATACAGAAAATGGATGGTGAGGAGAAAAAGTGAAAAAACAACACAAAAATCCCTGAGCAGTTAGGAAGCACTGCAATCATCCAAGCAGTGGTAATGAGGAGGTGTTGCATACATGACTTAAGATATATGTCCATGGTCCCCAAACTTGCCTGCAATTACCATCACCTGGGATGCAGACATCTTAAAATTTCTGAAACCCAGGGCTCACCTCAGACCAATTAGATCCTAATCACTGAGGCTATGACACCGGCATCAATTTTTGATTCTCCCCTGGTGATTTCAATGTGTAGGCAGGCTTGGGAACCACTGATGTGTTGTATTTCGAAAGTATCTTACAGAACTTACTGAAAGACTGGGGAGTGGTGAGGTACAGATGAAGAAGAATTAACAATACAGCCTGAGCTTATGGTATGAGCAACGGAGTAGATGTTGGGGCTATTTAGTGAAACTGGGAGGACCTAGCAAGAAAGGGGTTGAGGTGGGGAATATTGAGAGTACAGTTTTGGATGTGGAAATTCTTAGATGCTTGTTAGGTATTTTATATATTCTATGGAAGTTGATGCCACATAGACAAGGGAACGCTCAAAGCTAGAGAGAGAGAGAAATCTTGTACATGTCAGTATAGAGATAGCATTAAAGCCTATAGCCTAAGCAAAGAAGAATGCTCAAAGGATTTAAAACTTGAAATCAACCTGTAGTTGAATTGGCCAGTCTCCTTCCTAGTCTTGTCTTAATCTCTTGGAAAGGAGGCAAAGAGGGCATCTTCCTTTTTGAGACCCCATGTGGACCCCACACTGCCTTTTCCTTTACCCTACCACTGGCTCCATGCCCCAAGATATTGCCTTCTGTCTTTTTCCCAAAGCCCCCTAGTTAGAGTCTTGAGATTTTGAGGGGGTCTGCAACTTCTTAGCTATAGGGACCACAACATCTGCTTTCCAGAGTCATGTACATATAAAGCATTCAAATAAGAGCATACCAATGCCAGGTACCATGTTGGGCAAGTGGAAAAATGCACAAGCCGACTTTTCCTCTCACTACATCACACAGGTCCTCTTCCAATACATCAGTGTGCAATACAGATGATTCCAAGGCATACAAGCTGTGTTTTCCTTGCGCCTATGTTCCTATGTAGAAAATGCAGAATGTATTTCTTGACTAAAAAATATTTCTTCTATATGGTCAAGTTAGTACTGCCATTTTATCACTTTGAATCAGTGAAGTCCTACAGCAAAGGACTAAAAAGAAAGGTTCTGAAGTCAATGTATCTGAATTTGAATCAGTTATGCTATGCCAGTTACTAACTGTGTGGCCTTGGTCCAGTGCTTTGTATCTTCTACAAGCCTCAATTATCTCAGCTGGAACAAAAGAATGATAGCTAATATTACCTACTTCTAAAAGTTATTTTAAGAATTAAACTGGTTGATGTAAAACACTTGAACAAAGTACCTTGCACAGAAAAAATGCTCTGTAAATGTTTGCTACATAATTGATGTGTACCCAGCTCATCCAAGGCCTCTGTCCTCTTTGGAAGGCATTCATACTTGGGCTTGTTCTTAAACTGTTGGTTGCTTCAGTCCTCCAATAGTCCTAGGTTACTTTTCTTGGCATAAGACTTTGTTATTTCCTTCCCAGGCTGCTACAAACCACCACCTCCACACCCTCAGGTTCAGTTACAAATAAAGAGCATGCCACCTGCCAAAGGCACCACTACTCCCGTTTTCTGCTCCTTGACTTCAACTTAGCAGCTGCATCCATTGACCAAGTTTAAAATAATGAATCCATCAGCGATGGCCTCCCCCAGGGTGACTTTCCAAGGTTAACTTACTACAACACAATAATATCTTTTATCATATTTAATCATACACTGAGACAGAAATACGAACAACTCCCACCTGACTATAAAGGGATCTCTTCCCATATAATCCATAGCTGTTAAGGGTCTTCCTCAAAAAGGAATACACAAAGTGTCATTAGCAGCTTTAATAGTAGTAGAATTATGGAATGTGAGTGTTTAGGGAACTTAGAGGTGAATCAAGAAGTTATTGATTTTCCTTTGTTTAATAATCTAGACCCTTGAAGCCATGTTTGAGGTTAAAATTTTCTGCCACAAAAAGTTCTGCTTGTTTAGGAATTACTTCAACTTTTCTGGAGGGATGGATAAGGGTAAAAAGAAAATGTTAAAAAAATTCAATCAGAAGGGGAGGTTGATTAATGTATTTTACAGTTTCCTTTTGGAAACAGTTCCTCTCAGAATTTTATGAGAGGCCTTTTGAGAACATAGAGAGACCTTTGCAGTTTTCCAGTAAAACACTCTTATGCTCCTCATCAGTTATAGTGTGGGCCAAATCATCTAAAACTGATTTGTACAACCCACATCCACCGTGGACGTGGAAGGTTTAGAAGCTGTGCCCGCACACCAGTTTCCCAAGCCTCTGGATCACAGTATAGGAGATTAGGCACACATGTTCTCCATCAGTATAATCATGATGGTGAGTTGCCTGGATGTCATCATGCAAGATCTGGTTAATAAAAACTGGTGTGATAAAAATAAACAGTAAAGTGATATTTTGGTTTTCGATCCAGCCTTTCAATCCGTATGTGGGAGAAAACATCCATAGGGCTCTTTCTTCCCATAATGCTCATGTATAACTTTCATTAGCATCAATGAGAGGAACATATGCACATGGAGGAAAGTTAGAGACCCCACAGTGAGCCATAAGTGAACATGGAGCTCTTCTGATTACTCAGAGAAAATGATAGAAGGAGGATCACTTTGTAGGACTTGTTTATATATATATATATATATATATGCAAGTGCTTATGTGCTAAGTGCCAAGGAAGACCTGTGTGAAAAACAAAGGGAGAAAATGAATGTGCAATGGGGAAGGGAGAGCTGTGTGTGTGTGTGTGTGTGTGTGTGTGTTGTATGTGCCAATACAGTGCAGCATTATGAGTTTATCTATACAAAACACAAAGACAGAAATTAACTTATTTAACCATCTTAGATTTAATCAAACAAGAATATGACTTGGACTTGAAAATCCCTCTTATCTTTTCTAGAATGAGTAAGCTGGGATACAGGATGCCCTTTAGATACCATCAAAACTGGACAATGGATCTTCTGGTCATGATTTGATCCAGTGGGCACCAGCCACTGAAATGGCTGTGCAGCCTTTCCCTTCCTGTATTTAACTGTGGCAAGCACTACAAAGTAACATTTTCATTTGTGTTTTCTGTACACCATGCTAACTGATAAGGCTACTAACAATTATGAGGTCATGCTGTTATTTTCAAATTAGAAAACAGTTCATGAGCAGCCTTGACAGCCTGCTCTATCAAGAAAAAAAAATCAGCTTGTGGTTTGACAAGTGTGGATGCCCATTATTGGAGGCTGTGCCATGCAGCAGCAAGCAACTACTTTGCTAGTGACAGGAATCTTTACTTGTCTGCAGCCCCAAGTTGTAGAATTGGTCTGCCTGCAAATATCAGCGTTCTGCTGCATGGAGGAATATAGGTTGGGCTTTCAGAAATGTTTTTTGATTCCGAGCTCAGTGATCAATTTTGACACAATTCAAGAAAAAAATTATATGCCCAAAAATGACTTATTGTTTCCATGTAGAATAATGATGTATTTCTGACGTGAAGACTCAGAAGCTGAGCTTAGTAAAGGGGTTCCCTAATTTGATAATGTTAGAGATTATTTAAGGGAAACATCTGTTCTCCTTTGTAGTAATTTGGGGAGGAAGAGAAATAATATAACTGCTGCTGTGTTCTGTGCATTTTGCTATGTACCAGCTACTCTGATAGGCTCCTAAAAACATTATCTTTCTAACCCTTGCAACCACCTTAGGTGGTGAGCACTATATCCCTAATTAACAGGTGAGGAGGTGGGAGTTGGAAGGACATCAAGCAAGTTGCCCAGGATTACACTTTCATATTTTAGAAGCAGAATGGTCCCTTGGGTTCTTTCCAGGTCTGTAATTGTATGCCTTTTCCTACTTTACCAAAGGTCTGACACTGGAAGTAGGGTCCTGGGTGCATCATCACTGGGCAGAAAAACCCAGGAAAGGTAGTGAAGGTACACCACCATCACTCCCAAGGAAGATGAAGGGTTTATGAACATGTGCATTGCTAAAGGCAGTCAGCTACTGGTTCTAAAGAGAGTATTAATCTTTCAGCACTTTCACAAAATAAGGTAGCGTTTATTGAGCTTCTCCTATGTGCCAGGCACTACACTAAGTACTTATATACCCAACCTTATTTAATCCTCATAACAATATTTCGCAGTAGCCATTATCCTCCATTTATAGAAGACACTGAGGATCAGAAAAGTTAAACCCATTCCCAAGATCAAGTGATGAGGCCAGATCCGTCTCACATCTCCATGACTACAAACCCCCCTGATACTTGATACTATGTAGAATTCCAGAGAATGTGTCTCTAGAGAATTTTAATTCTTCTACCCCATATGAGTTTATACTGGGAAGATGGATTATATGTATCAGTGTATGAATATGCACTTCACCTCAAAAGCTAAGTTGTTCAAAAGAAAAATGTGAACTTCAGCAAGGTTATTGAAATACAGAGGTCATTTCTACTCAAAGGTAATCTTATAAAATTATGTCAATACCTTAGTTTAGAGGGTCACCACCCCTAACCTGGGAAGAGTAAACTTAGCCAGCAAAAGAAGCACTACCCAATAATTCCAATCTATGTTTTTAGAATTTGTCAAATTGTTTGAGATACCCACTCGTAATAAGCCCAGAAGCCACCTCTTTGATTCAGTTGTTTCATTTCTGCATACTAGAGTGATGCCTTGACAGACAGACAGGGAAGAATATTAGAAGCCTTTTCAATTTTCTTAGAAATCCTCCAACCTAATGAGCCTTGAGAGAAATCTTGAAAGATCCACAGGGGCCCTCCAAGATGGACTCCTCCCACGCCTCAAAAGAGTGTGCTCACACCAGGGTTTGCAAGCAGGGTAAGAGGACAGTCAGATGCTCCTGGCAGAGACAATGGTACCACCATTGATTGGGTTTTGCCTCCCGCTGAAATTCTGGGAAACTTGTGTGGGAGTGACTGTTTGCTCCGATTTAGTACAGAGACCAGGCATTTCTCTGGTGGCTTCTTTTAGACTGGCAGTTCCCACAGGACCCCCTGCGAGTCTAATGCAATTTGTGATAAAGAGGAAATGATTCTTGTGAAAGAAGCTATATTCCATTCAAATGTTATTTGATGAATAATTGTGTGGGTGAGGGGGTGAGGGAAAAGTAAAGCCTGAATTTGTACTGAGAGTAAGTTTGGGGCGTTTTTTAAAAATCTTTCAGTTAAGACAAAGAACTAGTATTAAGACAAGTACAGTCCAATTCCCCACCCTGTGTTCCCCTGTCAGGAATCCATTCTTTTTTATTATGCCATATGCGTAGCTTGAGGTTATATTGGAATGCATAAATCTCTTGTGAGCCACAAAACGTTAAGCTGCCATTGTCCTCATAATTTCATTATCTCAGTTTCTGCCCTAAAACATTTAACACTAATTGAACACCCGAGGTTTTCCTGCGAAGTTTATTTTCTGAACATTATTGAAGTGCTGTTGATAAAAGTCAGAATTTATGGAGTCAGCACTCCTTAAAATGCCATGATAGATTTGAGCAGGAATATATTTTTTTAAAGCAGGAATATTTTTATGACTTTGCCTGGAATTTCAAAGTCTTTCAATCATTCTGCATTATAAAGCTGTCTATTTCAAAGTGCATTTTCCACGAACCAAATTACTTCACTGAACCCAACCTGTGCATCTGCTCGTTCAGGTTGGATATACTTGGTTATCACATTTCTGGTTGTCTCTCTATGTTTGTTTTGTTCCTGATTAAGATACTTGACTTTTTTCCCCACCCACTCACCTCCATGCTCTGGTTCAGGCTGCCCAGAATAATGTAAATATTGGCAGTCATCTCACTAATGACAGTCCATTCTTTCTCTCTGAAAGAAATGCATTTGGATGACTCAGAACTATCAAGCATCCTTTAGTCCTTTAAGGAAACGAACCATTTCCTGTAAGTTTCAAAAAAAAAAATCATAATAAAGACAAGCCATGTGTTAAATCTATCTCTTGGATATTGTTTGCAATTCAATTAATTTCACGTCTGTGTCAGAAAGTAATTTAGTTTAAAAATGAGCTATGATCCATGTCTCTTATGAATTTGTATTAATATTTATGCATACATATGCATGCATGAATTACACACACACACAATTTATGGTATGCCATTCACAAGTGGAGTCTTTACAAAGCATATGACTGCATCTTGGCTTCCAAAAATGAACCAAAAACTTAAAGTTAAGTGTCCATCTCCCACTTAAAAGAAGTTGCTCCTGGTTACTATGGTAACTGCCAACAGCCAAGCATTTTTCTGTCATTATTATAATTGGAAAAGCAAATAATCTGTTTTAAATGATAAAGCATGCAAAAGACCATGCATCTGAAATGGGTCTCTAAACTGGCTGAGAAGGACACACAACAGATACTTGCTACCCCTGGTATTGGAATTTCACTTCTCTAGACCAAAAGATGGTTTCTGAAGGGCTGAGCATGAAGGGTAAATTGTTTATCCTGACTCAGGACCACAAGAACAAGATAGAAAAAACTATATGGTCTTTCCATCCTAGGCTTTAAAATATAAAAATTCAAAACTTCTTTCAGAGGTGAAACATGGCTAGAAACTGTGGGTTTTTGTTTTTTTTAATATTCTAGAAGTGTAGTTTGTGTGTCTTCTTGTACATATTCAGTCTCTGCCCTCTATTATCATTTACTGCCATCATTCATTTACAAGGAAGAATTTATTTTACTCATAAAAGAAAAGACTCTCTTTCCCTCAAAATGAACTCTCCCTATACTCACTAGTTTTCCCCTTAAAATCTGTCTTTTTGCACAGAAAGAAGGCTGAAAAAAAAGACTGAAAATATTAACAAGGCACAATACCAAGTGAAACTTTGTACCTCAATGTAAAAAATATATTTTCCACAATAAATAAATCCTTCTTCCATAATTTTAAAAAACTTAGAGATAATTTTAAAACTATACTTTAAATCCCCTATGGGTCTAAAAGACTTTCTAATAGAAATAAAATTATATAATCAAAATACTATATACCAAATTTATATGCTATAGCTGGAAAGGTTCTTAAAGGGTTATTTCTTACCTTAATCTTTATATAAGAATACAAAAGTGGAAATTAATGAACTACAAATCCATTTTTTAAGGATGAGTTATTGACGAAGGATATCCTTTAAAGGAATTTCTTTATAAGATGCCTCTCCTGGTATTTCCTGTGCACAGTACATGAAATGTATGCTTAAAGGCCTTTCCTTTGGTGAAGTTTTCATATAGGTCCTGGGGATAAAGGATAAATAAAGCTTTCCTTCATTTTTCATGTTTATAGGGTCTTTCCATAGCCTACAATCTCACACCTTGCCTAATATTTTTTTAAAAACTGTGGATGGACTCAAATTCTCTACATTTACATGGTTTCCCTACTGTGTGATACTCCACATGTGTACTAAGATGGAAGCAATTAATGAAGAAGCCCACATGTGTTTTTCTAGTGTGAGTTTTCACAAGTCTTAAAGTGTGTAGAACAAGCAATATCTTGGCAATATTTCTCCAGTGTTCTTGTATCTAAAATAAAATTTGAAAACTCATTAAAGACTTTCTCACAATTTTTACATTCACCACTGTGAGTCCTTAAATGCTGATTGAGAGACTATGCATTAGTTATAAATTGCTACAAGCTTAAAACAACACACATTATTATCTCACACTTTCTGTTGGTCAGGGTTCCGAGCATGGCTTATGCTGGCCTTTGCTTCATGATCACTCACAAGCTGCATGCCATGATGGTTTCATCTGCAAATTGAATGAGAGAAGGATCCATGATAAATTCACATGGTTGCTGGAGGATTCTGTTCTTGCGGGGGTCCTTAGTACCTTGATGGAACCAAGCAGCCCTTGGTTCCTTGACCAATGAACCCCTTCAACATGTAAGTTTATTTCATCAATGCCAGCAAAGGAGAGTGCCTGCTGGGAAGACAGTAACAACATTGTGTATCCAAATTGCGGAAGTAATATCTCATCGTCTTAACTGCATTCTGTTGGTCAAAAGCAAGTCATTAGGCTAACCCAAATGTGAAGGAGGGAGATTATCTAAATTCCCCAGGAAGTGGGGTTTTGGAGGTCAACATATTAAAGTCTATCTGCCATATTTGAATACCACAAATGACTGAGGTTCTTTTGCTCTATTTGGATAGAAATCACAAATAGATAGGGATCAACTCTCTTAGAGTTGGCAGTCCTAGTTCTTAGTGCCAGAGGCCATGAGTCAGACTTAACAAACGCAGCAGCTTATAGCGCGAGGCCATTAGAACTAAAGTCTTATTGGTTTCAAGTTTTTAAAGCCAGAGACAGCTCTAGGTGCTCAGGTAAGAGCAAACCTGTGCTTTGAAGGCCCTGGGCTTATGGCTTCTAGGCCTTGAGAACTATAGGCTTGTTGCTCCAAGTTTTCAAAGTCAGAAATATAGCTCTAGATGCTCAGATTGGGTAGAGGCTTACTGCTCTGGACTTGAGTGCAAGTGTTGCATTCCTCCTCTCTGAGCATCAGGACCTTTGCCTCTTGACTCTTGATGGCTCTCTAGAACTTTTTCAGCCACAAGGGCTTGCCATTCTCCCAGTCTTCGCTCTTTACAGTCAATTTTCTTTGTCTTTGTCTTTTCATAACCTCTTCTGCAGTCTCAGCTATCTGCAGTTTCTATTCCTGGCTACTCTCTGTAATTCTTCAGCTACCTTCTCTTCTCACTGATGCTGGACGAGTGGGACTGAAAACTTCTAGTTTGTCTGCTCTTAGTGTTACCAACTCAGCCTCCTCTATCCATAGTAATGCCCACAAGTAAGCAGTAAAAGACCATTTAAGAAAAGCCTTTACTGGGGCCTAATGTTGGCATTGAGTAGTAGACAGGAGAGAAAGTCTTCTGGACCCATCAGAAAAGAGTGAAGAAGCAGCTTGCTGATTAGCCAGAAGAAGCATGGCAGCTTGTGCACAACTTCTAGTTTGACCAATCATAAGCTTCATATATGCACCAATCACAAGGCTTTTGCTCAGTCATTGAGGAAGTGCTCCTGTTCCCATCCTGAGTAAGAATAGCTGCGGGGATGGGCAGGGTCATGTAGAGTTCACAGAGGCTTGTCATGACTGAAATGAAGTCTCCTCTTGAGTCAGTGCAAGTTGTCTTGAGTGGAGACAGGGGCAAAGCATCCTGAAACAGAAGTCCTGGCTTTAGCAGCAGCAATTTGCAATATTCCTTGCAGCTGGAGTGGAGTTTCCTTGGAGCCACAAACACGGAGTGTTCAAAGCAGCCAAGGCTGCATGATGACAGTGGAGCCCATTTCCAAAGAAGGTTCTGCTTGACTGACAGCTCCCCTCTCAAGGCAGCCAGACAATGGAAGGATCAGCTATCTTTCAAGGGACCCAGTTCCTACTCTGGACAACTTTGCTCTTTCACTGGGAAAAAAAAAAATCCATTAAAGGGTGCTTACTACAATAAAGATCTAGGAAATTAACATTCTTAACAGTGTTTAACCTCTATCCACATACCTTTAGGAAGAGTTCAGTTCTTCTGATCTTTCTCATGAAGAATGGCTAAAGGTTACCCACATTCTTTATTCACATGTGTTGAACTTTTCCAATGTGATCTCTGACATGTGCCCCAAGGATGAGGGACAACAGAAGACTTTCCCACATTCCTTCCATTCATAGCACTTCTAACCACTGTGGCCACTTACAGAAATCTTGAAATGTGAGGAACATCAACAGGGTCACCCACATTCCTCACTCTCACAGAGTTTGTGCTCAAGTGGGATCTGACATGATTCTTAAGGAATGAAGGATCCATAAAGGCTTTCCCACACTCTGCAGTCATTGCATTTTACTCCAGTGGGGGTTTTTCTCAGAACAGTTACAGATTTGTAAAATGGCTGCAGGTTTTTCAGCATTGATTACATTCATTACTTTTATAGAGGCTCTCCAACTTACAACTTCTCAAATATCTCTCCTTGTTTTGTGTTGAACTTTAATGACATGATCTTCCCAGTTTTCTCCTAAAATGGAGAACCAGGGGTCATTCCTTAATATTCTTTCTATATTCTATTTATTGAAATCTTTTCTCTATGAATATCCTATGAAGCACGGCCCACAGGTTTTAAATTGAATCTCACAATCTACTGAGATCAGGCTCATATAGCACTTTACTATCATCACATCTCTACATCTCTATAAGGGCTCCTTTGAGCAAGAGCCAATAAATTCTACTCCTTCTAAGTAAATTTCACAGCCACATCCTCAAAGACCATTAAGTCCATTTCCTGGCTCAAGCTTCTGGGCGGGGAGAGCTGTGATTATCACCCATATAACCCAAGATGGGAAAGGAAAGAAGGTAGAGTTGGGGCTCCTACAGCAATTTGAAGTCGAATTAAAAGAGTTTGTACTGCTTAGATTGGCAAAGCAGCTGAGATTTTTACTTTACAATCATGCTTGTACTCACTTTTAAACTCTTCAGTTGTCACTTAGTTGATTTTTAATTTAAAATGTGTTTGTCTCTTTTCCACCCTATTCTTCTCTTCTAGCAATACCTTTCTTGACTCTTATTATCATTCTTGGGAACTATAGAAATCTATTATGATTGAAGAATTTAGGTAAGACATTCCATCTTCTTTAGTAGGAATCCTTAGCCAAATATGTGATCTGTTTGGAGAGACTGAATATATATTTGGACAGTAGCCAGACTATGTATGCCAAGAGAAGTCTGACCTACAACATCTGCAGACACAATCCAGGAAGCTAGGCCCTGACCTCCACAGCAATTGACCCTGAATCAGCGGGATTGGCAAATGACTGCCAGCTTCCCTATTTTTTTGTTTCCTCCCCTCCAACCAAAGAAAGCCAACTATGCTGCCCAAACCTAATCAAATATGACATCCCACTTGTAGCTAGCCAATCCAGCTTCCCAGTCAATGACCTCCAAGCAGAGCAAAAAACTATCTTTTCTTCCCATTACTAAGTTTATGGCTGAGACATGTAACAAAATATTAACAAGAGAAAAACATTCACATTTATTTAAAATAAGTTTCATGAAATATGGGAGCCTTCATAATGAAATGAAGACTCAAAGAAACAGGTAAACGTGTATTTTTATGCTTGGGTTTGATGAAGAGTTGGAGAGTGAAAGTGAAGTAAGGTTGGACAAAGAGGGTTATGAGCTAATGATAGTAAACTTGAGAGGGAGGACTTGCTTGTAGGGTCTGTTTGTTCAGATTCTTCTCTGTATCCTTTTGTCCTCAGAGATAATGATGTTCCTTTCCTCTGGGTAGGAAGTTAGCTCTTGCATGAGTGTGCTATGAACTGCTTCAGGGGAGAAGGACAAAGAAAAGGTTAAAGTGACTTTCTTGCTTCTGCTGTTCTTTAAAAATGCCAAGGTGCTATATTTAGGTGTAACATGTCCTGAACCCTAAAGACTTCCCAAAGTTCTCTGGTCCCAAGCCTGCCTTTGAGCCTCTGCCAAATGTAAATGAGCAAGTGATGGTAACTAACTCTCATACTGTTATAGATCTAAATAAATAGAAATAAGTCTCCTTCCCACTCTCTCCAGTTTCATTATTTATTTCCACAAATGAAAATACTGGTGGTTCAAAATACTTTAATCTTGGGCATCTCTCACAGTTGAGAGAAACAATAAAGATCAGATTTAGGAAAATGACTTTTGTTCTGTAAAGAAACAGAACTCCACTGTTCACTGCATTCACAACAGACAGTCAGGAAGCCTCTTACTAGAAAGAGTATGTTTAGCAATTTGGTAATGATATTCTTTTAATACAATAATTAAAGGCTGCTGTAGTGGGCCAAGTGGTCCCACGCCTGCCTAGCAAGCAGGAGGCCCTGAATTCAAACACCACAGAAAACAAAACGACAAACAATAAGAAGAATAAGATCAAAGAAATTACTTTTTGGGCTGGAGGCAATAGTTCAAAGCAGCAGTTAAGTAGTTTACTCTTGATAGCAACAACTTTTCTGGAGAGCAAGTCAAAACAACTACAAATCTAAAACTTTTGTGGTGTACTCCTGTAATCCAAGGAACCTGTCTCAGGAAAAAAAAAAAAAAAGAGTGTCTTTATCACCCTGCTTTTTCTTCTCCCATGACATCTTTACTAAGCTATAATTCATACATCTTGCAATTCACCCACTTAGTGTGTATGTCATTTTTTTTTACATTCACAGAATTGTGCAACTATCACCATGTGTACTGACTTTGCTTTGGTTTGGGTTTGGGATTTCAGGATGCACAGGGTTTTATCCATCCCAGGTAAAAATAATAATAAAATCTAACATTTGTGGAAAGCTTAGTGTATTCTAGTGTTATGATAAACACTTTACAGGAATAAATCCATGGAATCTTCATGGCAACCCCATGGAGGAGGGGTTATTATCACCTTTATTTTACAGATGAGAAAACAGAAGAACAGAGAGGAGTTGGAACAAGGGTCAAGACCCCAGCAATCTCGCCTTGGGACTTTGTCTTAACCCCCTACATGACTCAGACCGCTTGAATTCTGCTACTTAAAAAAGATTACTCAAATGGACTTTGCTGTGCCACTTAAGGACACTTTAGAAAAGAACAGGTTTCTTTCCTAAGTTTCCATGTCTCCCTTCTAGACATGGCCCCACAGTCATCAGTTTTTCTTTCTTCCTCCCCATCTCTTTCTTTCTCTACTTCAAAACAAAATTCCTTCATAGAAGAGTCCTCTTAGAGTGTCTCTCTTTATATTTATATTCACTAGGATGACTACCAAACTACTTTTGCTTTAGAATATTTTCACCTATCCTAAATGATTCCTAAACCGGAAACTCAAAAGCTTTGACCACATCTGTAAATGCAAGACAGAAGTGCCAATACCAACACCAATCACATAAACTTAAATGTTTATGGTTCTATTAACATTTTCCAAACATTTTTACCTCTGTCCTTAAAATGTGTATCATTCATCTGAATATTTCCAAATGTTCCTGTTTCTATGCTGTTTACAGCTGGTGCTTCTCCTTCTTTATGTGATGGGGGTGGTGAGGTGAGAGACAGGGTAAGGCAGTTTCATAAAACACAGCCAGGGAGATCACCAGTTCTTCCAACCACAGCATTACTTCAACAGCAAAAGTTCAGATGGATAGGAGTTAAATTTTGCCAGCAAATTAAGATTTGACTTTGTGCTGAGCTTGGAAAAAGGTAAGCCTTGGAAGTGGTAGCTTGCCAGCCACCACTCCTTGGAGCCCTGCTTGCTCAGTGCTGATCAGTGTCTGTTAGGATTCGGAAAGGAGTGGTTAGAGGCTGGTTCTCAGTGACTGAACACCACTTAGGCTTTAAAGCCTTCATTTTATGACTTAGACGAGCTTAGCTGCCAAAGTAGTCGCTGAAATTGGCCTCTTGCACTGTGAAATTTGTTTAAACACTGATACCCTCACAGGTCCCCTACATGCACTGGACAAATCATAGAGGAACAACTATGTTCTACAGACATAGGAGTCTGGGAGTGACTAAAAATGTCCCCTCCCTTGTCCTCTCAGTCAGTATGCAAGAGAGGAAACCCTGTCAACCCCTCATATGAGCCAGATGCACTAATCTTGCTGACAGAGAGCTTTGGTTCTAGGCAGGGCCATGCAGGCAGTTAATTAAACCCAGAGTTAATTGAGTGGTCAGATTAACAGTCTGGTCTCTGGAGGTCTAAAAGAGGATCCCAGAATTTAGGCATATAACACCTTCAAAATGATGTCAAATGAGACATCATGTTCTTTTTGACCTTCCCTTTCAATTTCAGATGATGATTTCATTAATCAGGATTCCTTCCCCCTTGTCATTCTAATTGACAGATGCTAATTAAAATAGCAAAGGGAGTCCTCTCAGGCAGTTTCTTCTGTGTTTCTTGGGTGACCATTCTGATCTTGACTGATTTAGCATGGCTCTTTCCCCTCAATTAACAGAGAAGTTAAACTTTATATTCCCTTAAATTTTTATTACTCGTAATTAGGAAGTGAAAAAAATCATTTTGCATTTTACAACTTTAAAATGTAAAAGTAAATTGGGTCTTCAAATAATGTGGGACTAATTGCCTAATATAAGGTGAGCCGGAGTGAAGTGACAGGACTACAGCCTTCTCTGTGTCCTGAATCCACTGGGCTCTTCCTCCCAGCCTCCCAGCCCAAGCCCATTCTCACAACAGGGAAATGTTTTAAGGGATTTAAATTTTATTTTTATTTGTTTTTAGTTTGGGGGGACACTTAATTTTAAATGTGTCCAATAGTAAAATATATGACTCTAAACATCAAAAAATTAACAACAAAAAATGTTGGCTTTCTTGCTAAAGCTTAGGTGTGCATTATTTCCATTCCTGCTTTATATAAACATGGAGGAACACACATTAGTGGAAGCTCTGTAATCCTGAGCAGCATGAAGTATCCAGTAAACATTGTGACTCCAACTCAAATGACTTGACTGCATCACCCCTCTGCATCATGTATACTAACTTCATGTTTAGTGCCTTTACATCTGTTTTTAACATTCAGTTCCCTAAGATGAATAACTTGAACAATAAGGATCAGGTTGTAGACATTATAATGGTCTTTCTTAAAAGTGTTGCCTTAGTCTAGTCCTACAAGAAGAAAGATTAAATATTAAATACTGATTACACTTACCCTCAAAACAAGAAATAAGAAATTACCCATGAATGAAAGACTACATTAAAAGAAAATATGATCAGTAATTGCCTTTAATGATACTGATTTTTTTAAACACAAATTTTCATTAAAATGCAATTTTAAGTTCTTGGCCAATCCACAGGGTTGGTTTTTTTTTTGTTTTTGTTTTTTGTTTTTTGTTTTCTCTGAGCAGAAAATACTGGATTTCATTGGTTTACATTTTGACTCTGAAATGTAACCATGTTCTTTGTCTCAAAAGTTAGACAATGTGTTATCTTTGTAGATAACACATTCTGGAAGGAAAAGGGAAGCGGAGTGCTGTGGAAGAAAGTAGGATTTCTGGTTCTTCATTCTTCCTGGGGAAAAGTTTCACCATTAAATATCCACAATAATTCCCACAGTACATTAGGAAGCAATAGAACACTAGCAGTCTCCCTGTGTCACAACAAAGCTAAGGTTTTTCACAACTACCTGAGAGAATGCATCCTCACCAGGAATTATCAGGTAGTCACACACTTGAGTAGCACAAATACATCCATGAGAACCAGACAGCCACACAAGTGACTCAGGAGGCAGGAGGGTGGATTACCCTCTAAATGAGCCCTGACTCTAAACTAGCTATAGGAATTCACCCTTTTCTCATGGAATTCATAGATGTGCCAGAGGAACCTGACCCCTGGGACCCTTCCGGGATCAGAGAAATTTCAATGAGAATTTTATAATGGCTAGAAAAGGCAGCTGCAAATATTTGCAAATAAATTATAGCAAATCTTCTTATCTGCTATGGAATCTTATAATAAAATTCGGGAGCTTGATATTATAGGATGACAACAATCCCTCTCTGTTTGCTTGGGACTGAAGTGTTGCTTGGAATTTTCAGTACTAAAATTGATAGCCAGGAAAATCAGGACAATTGCTCACCCTAAATTTGACAACAAGAACTGTCTGTTTCTGATTACATGTATTTTGGGTTTCAGTGAGTTAGCAACCAGCTGCTGTTTGACTGCCAACACTGAGTCCACAGGCGACTCTGCTAAGACTATCAGGTTACATAGGAGGTGGGCAGAGTTTGGGCACAATGATTCAACTTGATCCTCACTGGTTTGGTAAGCTATCAGTGAGAGTATGACAGAGTAGGGCCACAAGGCTCCTTGAGAAATGACAGCAGAGGATGGTAGCAAATAGAGGTAACTCTTGGCTCCATCTGTAGCGGCTTCTCAAGGTGCCCCTGTTCTTTAAAAAAAGAAGAAGACATGAGGAATCAGGGAACTAAGAGTTTAGAGTTCTGAGTTAGAACACTGGGTAAAAACAAGGTGCCAACTTAGGGAATCAGACCAAGATCATAGATGAGAAGCAGGGAAACTGGACACAAATACATCCTATCCAGCTGTGAAAGGTAATAGCACACATTTCTGCTTCATGGCCTCAACACAGAAAATGACTTGGGGTTTCTCATAACTTAGAGAGCAGTCTCTAACTTAAGAGTCATCAGATGGCTTTGGAGTCTGTTTTAGCCTCTTTAGATTAATGATGGATATTTGGATTTGCATTAAGCTCTCATCTGTATATTAAAGCAGTGGGATTTATTTATCATTCTCTGAACTTCTGTTTCCCCAACTTTAAAATAGGAGTCATAACACTTACCCTTTAGTTTCCTCAAAGGGAATTTGCAATGATAAACAGAAATAATGTTCCACATAAAATCTAGTTTGAGCTCCTAGAAAGAAAAAGGCATAACTTAAATCAAGGTAATATTGTTGTCATGGAGGAAGATGCTGGAACAAGTTAATATTTTTTTATTCTTCTGAAAGTTCTGTCTTTCTGGGACATACCACAAAATTTCCCCAAGAGAGATTTCTCTAAAGACTTATCCAGTAAATCCCAACATTCCAAATTCCTTCTAATAAGCCACACATTTAAACTTGCTGCCAAGACCCATAAAGCACCCAATAGTAGTAAGATGGTTAAAAAGATTTTACGTTAACCCCCAAATGAGCTCTAATCTTTACCTTGGCATGTTTAGTGATGTTTCTAGTCTCTTTCGCCACTGTGGACACCTCACGGAGGTGAACAATGTACGCATTTCTTACATTTGTGCTTACTATTGTTTTCCAAGACACTGCTACATTTCTCTGGCTAATTTAACAGCCCTGTAGGGCTTTTAGTTATAGGAAATAACCTTGACTCTAGCCTTTCCAGCTGAATGTTAAATACTTCTTTCATTTCCACAATGGACTATCTCAGAATTATTAAACACTAACCATTTTTTTGGAACACACCTTCCACATCTCTTTAAAATTTGTTTTGCTTTATTTTTTTCTACTTTTTTACCCAAGTATTCTTCCCATGCATAAACTCTTATTAGCATTTCAAAACTGGTAATATATTACAGCTTTGAGGCACATCAGATCTTTTGTACTGCTTGTCTCCCAAAATGTTCTCAAGACTTTAAACAAAAGAACAAACAATGCACTCTAATTTGCTAAAATTCTACTCTGCAAAATTTAGGTATTCAGTATGATTAAACCTGGAGAGGAGGAAGAGGCAGAAGTGTGGGAGAAAGTATAAAATATGAGTATTTTTAAAGAACTGGGACGTCAAGGAGGTGGAAGACAACAGGTAAAGAAATACTTGCAATGCATAGGAACTACACAAGGATTAATGCGTTGATGGACATAATGCTGACTTTGGTGGAATGATTAAGACAATTATAATATTATTGTAGGTCCACTTTAGGGAGTGTCCACTCAGCAGATGGTAATCTACTGATGAATCTCTCTAAATTGCTCTTAATTCCCATAGCCCTTCTTACTCTCTTTGCACTTCCCTAGGAGTAGGGCAGTTAACTGATGTCTCTTAGAACATATATTCTTCAAAGAGAAGAATTGAAATCTTGGGTTCAACATCCATTCATCCTATGGTATCCTCATTTCCTCTAAAAAGCATTTCATCCCCAGGAGTAAGCATGAAACACCAATATTAGCCAAGGTGATGGTATGAATTTCTGCATCTTGTCCATGGAATGTGCCACATCAGTGGAAACCATCTTGCACCACATAATCTTTTCCTTTAAAATAGAGTCAACATATTAGCAGGGAGAGCTAAGGGGTAGAAAAGAGCTAAGAGGTCTGGTGATATCATTTGAACCGTAGTCAAGGAAAGCCCCAAACTTTAAAGCAAAGTGAACCACCATGGTGAGTTTTTGGGTTGGGCTTTTGATCACTTGTGACTGAGAGTCTATCTAACATAGGGGAAATCTGTTTTATTTACTGTATTTCTCCAGAGCCTAATTTGGTAACTGGCCCATAATAGGCACTCAAATAAATACATGTAAAAGTGTATTTTTAAAAGAATATCCTTATCAGCAACAACATTGTTCTTTCTCATGTCCACTTGATTTGCAGAATATCCAACTTTGTCAGCCAGCAGAGGAAAAGAGCCTATGTAAAAAGATCGAGGGAAATGAAAATATATTTCCTCATCTAAGATTGAGGATTCTCAGTTGCTATATACTTAAAATGTCACCCTGAACAAGAGAGAAATAGTTATCTCATCCCCTCACTTTTCCTTTGAATTTGCCTGGCCAATCATTGATGTCTGTACCAGCTCTCAACACCCGCAGAAATGTTTCTTTCCTAATCATGTCTTCTACCACCATATCCCAAAATGAATTTCCATTCATTTCAGAAGCTGTTGCTCTGCCATTGAACACTGGAGTTATTGACATTTGGATTTTTGACTTGGATACCTCTATTAAAAAATTGCCAAATAAACCAAAAAGAACATTTTTGTAACAGAATACTATGTCTGGAAATTGGAAATTCACTGAGAATCAGAGGCCTTAGAATTTGTTCTTGGCTCTGCCATTGATGTCCAGCACAACTTGGGAAAGCCATCATTTCATTTGGTTTTTCTTTTTCTTTGCTTCTTTGAAAAATAGAGCTAGAAATGACTCAGAGTAGGTCAGTCACACTATTTGGCAATGGGAGGACATTCTGTGAAGAAATGCTTAAATATTAAGACTTTCAATCTGAACACAGGAGAATGAATAAGTTGAGCATGGATTTATTAATTAAATCCCAAGATATGACTAGGAGACAGGCTGAATATGCAAGGGGCACATTTGCATATAGCAAAGAGTTATACTTTATAGAGCAAGAGTAAAGTCATTTAAACAAATAATCCATGAATAAGAGATTCATAAATGGGTTAAAAGGAACTATGGTGATTTGTAGTATATTTCACAGACAGAAAGAATGCTAGACTTGATTAATCTAGGTCTGACCCATAAAAACCTTATATTTATATTCTTTATCTGACTATAAAATAAATCCAAAAGTTTTCATAAGTATTTTGTTGGGGAGGGCCTGAGAATGCTCAGCATCAGAAAGCCGTAAATAGAAACGCTTTCATTTCAAGGCACAGGTGTCTATAATACAGGCTCCTAGAAAGTGTGCCCCCATCCCTGACCAATTTTCCTAAACCAATTTTGTTCACAGTAGTACTAAATCAAGCACCTGAAACTTAAGCCCATCTGCTAATAATTAGTTCTATCATCTTAAACACATCATTTCATCTCCTGGGCTACAGAATCTTCATTGGTAAAAACGAAGCATGGATTAAACTGTAAGAACTCTTCTATCTATAATTATTTAAACATAGCAAGAAAACCTCACAGGCAGGAAGTAAGATATCCTTTATGTTAAGGAGCTGGAAAATGGGAGAGTTCTTAGACATCTTTAAATCTGAGGTGATTTGTGCATGGGTGACTTGAACAATGTACAAAGGGTCATTGTGCATGGAATAAATGGAACAATACATGGACTAAGTGCAGACTCCTACTTTCTTTGCTCTCAGAGAAACTAAGCCTACAAAGATCAGGGAAATAAGGGTTAACTTTGCTTTTTTGTGGCTGACAGTGCTGCAGGCTATGACAAGCAATCTTCTGTTGCTCAACTATATAACAATGGAAATAAGAGTTCCTCTATTTTTTATCAAATACAATATTTGCCATCTCTTGTTAGGGGACGTGGTGCCATTAAACTACCAATCTCACCCTCTGTGTTCCTCTCTCACTTACAACTTATTCAAACAAAATGTTGGCTGATACTTTAGAATCTCTTAGGTAACGCTCAACGTTGAAAATGTTTGCTTTATTCTGTCCTGTGTCCAACTTTCAAATTAAAAAAAAATGAAGGTGAAAGACAGTTTTCCTTGATTGCGAATTCATTGGGGAGGTTTGAATTTTTTGCAGACAAATTGCTTTAGGTACATCGACTTCGTAATTTGTGTGTGGCTAATTGGATTGCCTGATTAAAGGACATAACCATCTTTTCAAGGTAGCAATTGCTGGACTGGAGTGCTCTGGTGACTGAAAAGGACTCTGGTGTGTAATCCTACACCTCTGATATAATGTGATTAGTGGTGTGTAAAGCCAAGGAAAAACCATAAGACTTCTCAAAGTGCCAGAACTGGTGAGGACTCTACAGTTTTCTACAGTCTAAGGGATTCTCCAGAGTTCTGCAGAGCCTAGAACCTGAGCCTTACATTTGATTTAGGATTAGCACTATGGATACATGGGTACCATACTGCATCAACATTATTACCCCATTAACACTGGGCTCTGAATAGCTATATACCCAATCACTAGGGATCCTGTTGACTCTATAAACCAACATCTAAAAGGTCTATTTCACATAAACCTTTACCACTAATTCTTTGATGATATGAAGAGCCGTGTGACCCCAGATCTGGTTTAAGTCTGCAGCATAACACCTACGTGAGAGAGTGGCATATGCCTTCATAAGAGCTCAGTGTATCCAATTTTGAACTTATTCCATTTTTTTAAACTCCAGTTTCTGGGGTCTCCAAATAAATGTCTTGGGAATACAAAATATTACCTAAAGCAAAGCAAAGATTGTATGTTTTAAATTTTTATGTCAGGAAATGCAAAATTAATACTCTCCTTGCAATATTGCTCATTAATATCGTACTTAGACTAAGCTATAGTTTTAATGGCCTAATTCAAAAGAGTGGAAAATTTTATTTTACTTAATTTAAATCATTTAGATGTATGAGCTCTTTTATTTCCACTGGCACTTTTTCACATTAAGTGTAACAAGGAAGAAGTTGATCTCAAACTCTCTCATAGAACATAAACTCTTGATGGACTGAAACGAAGCTGAGCCTCTGAATACTTATGACATGATGAACTGGGTGGATTGGGAGAAAAGGCCGCCTGAAAATCCAGAGAGGACACTGAAGGGAGATATCTACAATCAGGTCAGAGGGAATGTGTAAAGTACCCCGAGGTATTGCTTCTCAGTATGACTCATTTAGAACAGCAGTGGAATAGACCACAACTTGTGAGAGCTGCACGATTTCAGACATGTGGAGGTGGTGATGATGTTCAAAAGTACCATTTAGGAAGTGCCTGGGAAAGGAATAGACAGGAGAATGAATGGAGCAAAGCGCTGCACTCAGCAGGCTTAGATTCCCATTAAAAGATAGTCCCTGTGCCCCTAGCACAGAAGTAGTGTGGCCTAGGAGCCTGGACTCTCCTCCCAGACCTGCCACCATCTGTCTCATGTACTATTAGCCCAGGCTGGCCTTGAACCATGATCCTCCTGATCTCAGCCTCCCAAGTAGCTAGGACTGCACACGTGAGGACCAGCCTCATAATATTTGCAATACTGTTTATTAGTACAGTACTTAGACCCCTTGGCAATCTTAGAACAAGCTAAGGAAGCTGTTCCATTTGTGTTGAAAGTTTTTTGGAAACATATAAGCCTAACTCACTTTCTTCAAGGCTCTGCTCAGAAGTCACCTTATTAGAGAAGCTTCCCCAGCTCGCCTATATACAGTATCACCCCCTCCTCCAGCCCTCTCCATCTCCTCTCCTTGTTCTTCCTGGCACACATGTTTATTTATTACCAAATTGTAATCTCCATAAGAGTAGGAAAGTTATCTTGTTTATTTATTGATATCTCCCCAATGCCAGAAAAGTGGGAGTTCAATAAATATTTGTTAAATAATTGAATAAGTTAATATGCAATATTAGAATAATAATTATAAAAACATGAAGTAATTGAGATAACAATAATACCTACCACATAGGATTGTATGGATTGTAAATAAGAAAGTAGATGTGAAATGTTTAAAACAGAAGCTCAGAAACATTAACTACTAATGTTAACATCAATCAAATTTGAGTGTCTACCAAAAAATTGGTCCAGGCTGGTTGTGGTGGCTCAAGCCTGCAATCCTGGCTACTTGGGAGGCTGAGATCAGAAGGATCGCAGTTTGAGGCTAGTCTGGGCAAACAGTTCAGGAAACCCAAACAAAGACGGTTGGATTATCGGGTTACAGCATGTTAGCTCAAGCTGGCTCCATCAAAAATGAATAAGGGCACAGTAGGTAGACTGAAGAGTACTAGAATCAAATTCAAACTCAGAGAAAAGAAGTCTGTTAAGACTGTGTTAGTGGTCAGAACCCTAGCACAACTGATCAGGGCTCAAGATGGAGCTCCAATATCACTGAAATTAAAGAATATGCTGAGACAAAAATTACTACTGTGTACCCGAAAACACTCAGGCATTTCTTCCTTAGCTTCACCTTCTCTCCCAGTCTCTGGGGGAGAAAGACAAGAGTTGCACAGACAGATTCCCTCCAGGGTGCTGACCAAGGTGGCAGATGTGCCAGGTTTTAAGTTCATTGTGTCTAGAAGAGCACAGAGGATGAAATGAGTAAAAGACAAGATGGTAGACAGGGAGTGTGACAGCCAGAGAGACACTTCTCTCACCAGCCCAGGGACTTGAAGAGGACTTCTAATCTACAGTATGTGTGTAAAGGCAATGTTAAGCAAGCAAGAGTTGGATATCACAGGTTCTTTACATGTTAGTCTGTATGGATCCATCTCTCTCTCTCTTTCTATCTCTCTCTCTCTCTCTTTCTTTCTCTCTCTCACACACACAGACACACACACACACACACACTGAGAGGTAACATTTACAGAGCCACAATTCAACCTCCAAAGAGGCAATGGCTGAAGGCAGAATATATTCTGATATTAAACTTTTCACAAAAGAAAATGTTTTAAGATATAGGACAAATATTAGAATGGAAAAGAAATCAAACATGGTTGTTAGTGGTGGCTGTGTTTCTAGATGGGGATTACAGACACACCGAAGTGGCGAGTCCAGGAATGAGAAGGAGGTTCATCTTGCCACAGTGAAGATGGTTGCCACATTGGGTTTTGGGAGCTCTGACTTTAGAGTTGCCAGGCCTGGTTTGAACCCTGAATACACCACTTATGAGTACTTTGACTTCAATAATGTAAACTCTGGAAAATGAGGATGGTGGTACCTATCTCATCAGGTCTTTGGGATAATTCAATGGAAAGGAGGGATGTCATGAGTTCTCAAGCAGATTGTGCTAGAATTTATGGGGAAGTTTTCCTGGAGGAGTAGCTATTGTAGTGCTTTTCCCAGAGGGAAATAGGAGAAAGCAGTTCTCAGGGTATTCACAAAACAGACAAGTTACCCAAAGTAGGAAGATTCGTCTTAAGGAAATAGGCCACCTAGAGAGAGAGACGTTTAGAAACCAGTCATGTTTCCAAAATAGTTTATTTTACTTCACAAAATCATTTCAATAGACTCTCTCTCCTTGATGTTCTACTTGATATTTAAACCAAAGATTACTTTCATGTTTTTGGCAATTAAAACGTACCATTTTCCTTTCTTCTAAAATTTGCCCTATACCTTTTCTATTCTTGAGAATAAGAAGTAGTCTTATTTTATATTGGGAAAAAGATATGTCCCTTAATTCTAAGTTAGAAACAAACAGAAATTCATCATATTTTAGAATAATTGTAAGAGGATTTGTGATTTACTTTTTCCCCCTTCTGAAAATATGCAAAACCTCTTCTTACCATTAAATTTTTAATTTGCTTTCCTTCCATGTTGAGCAGGGATTCCCCTGAGTTTCTGTTCTCCTGATGTGTATGTAAAATTTAGAAAATGATTAGAAAATCTTTTTTACTATGAAAAGCAATCAGAGTTAATACACATAAGGACTAATTACTGTGAAGATGGATGATGTGTTTTGGTACCTAATCATATTTTATTTGTTAAGGGTGATGCATTCTAAGTGGTTCCATCTTGCCTTCATTTAACTCAAAAATGAAAGAAATAATCACTAAATGGAAACATCCAGTGAAGATTCATCACAGAAGTTTTGTGACCATTCAAACCCAGATTTCCAGGTGGTTTGGACCGCCAAGCTCTTGGTTAAGAATTCAGAACTTTCAGAACTGTGTTGCAGAAGTGTGGGAAAAGTTCATGTAAATGCTAAGTAGGCTCATTTATCTTCTTTTCCCTTTTTACACATCAACGTGAGGTTCATATGCAGACATGGCTTAGAAAATCAATAATCTAAATCATGTTATATAAATAAAGCTTAACCCTTCTCAAAGCATTTGTCAAATATTCATCTATTTTTTTCACCACCTTCTTGCTCCGACCTCTACTATTTCACTAAAGCTTCTTTCACTGGGGTCACCAATGGTGGTACCCAAATCCAATGAGTACTATTTACTCTTTATCTTGGTTAGCATCTCAAGAGCATTTTACTGTTGACCACCCCATCTTTTCAAAATACACTCTCTCTTCTTGGTTTCAGGGAGTTACAATTCAGTTTTTCTACAACTTCCCAGGCTTTACAGTCAGCCACTTGTCAGGTTTCACTTATTTCCTCTTGATTTTTGTCAAAGTTATGTCACAGATGATTTTTAACAAATAGTTGTCCACAGCTTTTAATGAAAAACACTCCTTATTTTTCTACCCTTGATTTTCTCTGACCACTCTTAAAGGTGTTTGCTAAGATACTTATCTACATATTTCTAAATAACATGCTGATAGAACCCTGCTCACCCAGCCAAGAATTCTGTTAAAGTCTCTAAACACTGCCTCAAACTCTCCACTAGAAATGTCAATCTGCTCTAAACTTAAGTAATCAAGGAATTTCTTCTTTTCTTTTTTTTTTTTTCTTGAAGAAATCACTCCTGCCTCATTTAAAACTGGTTGCTCTCTAGGACTCTTGCACAGATAAAGCACTGAAGTCTGTCTACAGCTCACCCTAAAAAAATCTCCTTTTCTTGCTTATGTGTAACGCTTCAATTTCCTGGATTCTGTTGTCAGGATCTGGAATTTGGTTTTACCCAACATACAAAAGAAAAAATTAAGCTATTTTTGTTTCATAGTGTTGAAAGAAAGGGACTCTTGGGTCAGAAACAAAGGACTTTATTAATCGTGGTTAAGCAAGCAGCATAAACATCAGTTCCCCTTGTGCTCCCAAGTCCCATGGGAAGACATGGAGGGGCTCAGGTGAGTGCCATGCACACTCTGAGCTGCTTTGCAGGAGAGAAACACTAAACTTGTAAACCTACTATTTCATAGCAAGCCTACTCTGTCTCTAAGAGGAAGGCATTACCTTATTCCTGAAGGTAGCTTGCTACAGACACTCCCCTGAGAAATGGCCCTGGTAAGGAATAAAAATGGCCTTGCATTCTTGGAATGTGCAGGAACACTCAGGGCCCATGAATGTTCCCTTTCCCAAAACCCATATGTGCTACCTCCAGTTTCTGCATTCCTCAGATTCTGATTTTCTGTTCAAGGGTCTTGATGGCCCGCCAGGAAGACTGTTAGAAAAATAAGGGCCAAATCTTCTTCTCCCAGTGTCTATCAGAGTACATGGTACATGGTACATGGTAGGTGACCAATTCATAATTCAAATGAACTAAAAGACTTAAGTGACTTACTCTATGAATGGTATTATGCTATATACATTCAGGTAAGTCTCTCTCTTTCTCTCTCTCTCTCCTTTTCTTTCTTTCTCTCTCTCTGTCTCTCCTCTCTCTCTCTTTTTCTTTCTCTCTCTCTCTCTCTCTCTTGTCCTTTGGGAAAAACAAAAATGGATACTGTTTTGAAAAAGAGTATCCATTTCTTTATATTGGACATTTTTGAATTCCCTTTCCTTTACTTTTCAATTATCTCATATTCTATAGAGCCTCTCATTTGACAGACTCTGTGACTTAGATGAAATAACCTTAGTTTGGAATATACATTTGCCTGACCCTAGAGCCTGTACCTTTTCCACAACACCATCTTTCTGTTATTGCATTTTTCTTAAGCTATTATTAAATAGAGGTTTAATTATTTAATATCTAGACTAGTCATAGTGATTTCTCTTGTGCAGTGGTTCTTAACCAGGGATGCTTTTGCTATGTCTGAAGGCATTTTTGGTTGTAACAGCTGGGTGGGAGGTTTTGGGCAACTAGTGGGTAGAGATCAGAGATTTTAAACACATCAGAACAGCACCCCGGGAAGGAAGGATCCAGTCCAGTGACAATAGTGCTGAGGTTGAGAGCCCTTGCTGTGGTGTGGGTGGAGGGAGCATCCCAGCATGTGCAGTGCTCCTGATCACTTCTTGCGTCAGGAACCCACTATTTTCCCAATTTTCATACATCTAGGATTTTAGAAACCTAAATTTCCCTTTTCTTTAAAGCTTTGTTTATTCTACTTCAACTATCTTTTTATCCTTTTTTATAGCACCTTTGTTTTTGTAAAACAAATAATCTCTAAAAAAGGGTTTAAGTTAAGTAACATGGATTTAAGATTCACTTCTATCCCAAGGATTCCCTATGCCCAACTTATCCCTGTCTCCCTGCTATAAACAGTCCTCCTTGTGTGGTCTAATTTATTGCTTGCTACTGCTTGGTAACAAGGACACAATAGGCATTTGATAGGATTATATCTTCTCTTCAGCAGTAAAATTGAGTTTAAGCTTATTCCAAAAAAGACCTACACCACCAATTTAATCTTTTATTCAAATATTGGCCTCACTTAAATCTAAAGCCCCTGAAAGTTTAGAAAAGCTAAGCACAATAAGTTGACTAAATATTTCTGTACTTGTATTTAGGCTGGGTCAAGCAACAATGTAAACTGTAATAATCCACCACCAGATAAGTCCTGTTTGCACAGCAGTCTAACCTGACCTAAATCAGGATAAACAGGTAAATCAATACAGGAAAGTTTGGCATGTGGGCTTAATTTCCAGACCTAAGAGATTAGATTTGAGTTTGGAAAGACATACAAGCACAGAGCTACAAATGTATACACATCATTTTTAGCCCATCCTACACATAGAATTCCTTTGCCTCATCTGCTTATTTGCCTGCCTGACATTCCAAGTACTGTGGTTTGCATCATCTCTTGAAAAGCATTACAACCTTGGCATTTTCCATTTATCAATAACATTGGGAACTAAATTGCTTCATGACAGACCAAAATCTAGCTCTAAATAGTCTGATTTTTTCCTAGCTTCTTAGTTCCCTCCATGTAGCTTGAGCGCCTTTCCCTGTTCTCCACTGCACTTCTGTTTTCCTTAAACATTGTTTTGCATTCATTCCTAACAAATCCTTTCCCTTCTGGCTGCCACCTCCTTTCTCCTGCTACCATCCTGGTTTCTGGCTCCAAAGACATCTACTCAGCAATGATCCAGACTCATAACTCAAGGGTGTAACTTCACATACAGGGTCAATGAGCTATTTTTCCATGAAAGGCTAGTCAGTACTGGAGCCTGTGTCTCCTATTACAGGAAATTACACCAAGTATTAATTTAACTTACAAAATTTCCAACTTTTTGAAGATGGAAGGGAAAAAGGAGGTATAAGAAGAAAAAAATAATCCACAAATAGAGCTCTAGAAATGGAGCTTGAAGTGCCAGCAGAATGTTCCAAACACCATTTTAAAATGATTTTCCATGAATGCAAAGAGTAAACCCAGTACGTAGTTTATTACTAGAATTGGAGTTTGTCTGATACAAGAGTTAAAAGGCTAAAATGGCTTCCTACAACTCTAGTGTCTTAAGAGTGAATAAATGAAATGGGAAACTGATGGCAGGTTGAGGAAATGGGTTTTTCAAGGCAGGGAAACATTTCTCAAGGCTCTGGGACAGATAGGAAGTGAAGATGGATGGAATATTGAATCAGAACATAAAACACACACCTCCTTTAAGGAAAGAGGAGCTATTTTTAATGCATTCATCTTCTAAGGAAAGAGGTGAAGAATAACAAAAATTGAACATTTTTTTGTCCAAACCTCAGTAACAGCTTGTTCTCATTTGATTTAATTTAGTCCAACAGATAAAGTACTATGTTCAACTCTCATCCAAAACTGTCATGAGATTTTACTACACTGAATCTCTACTCTATTTTCCTTCCTTTTTTCCTTTCTTGGATACCATATGCCACACAATAGAAAGTGGATTGCCACTAACTTTTAAAGGAAAGTGCCAAGCCATTTTAGTGGAAGATTATGAAAATGTGTACATATGAAATTGTCTATGGAGTACTTCTGATATAAGAGCTGGCTCTTCATCACCTCCTCCACTATTTAAACATCCTTCAGGACATTAGAAATACCATAAACAGTAAAGTCTGTTTAATGACAACATCTGAAAAATGAACAGTCTTAGAATTCAGGGGAAGTAATATATGGATTGGGATAAGATCAAGCTCAGAGGCAATGAGATCTGTGTTGGCCTACCAGGACTTCCACACATTTTTGTATGCTAGTTATTGGGGAGAGAAATTGGTATTGAGTCAGCTATAACTCTTTGTGGATCTTCCCATGGATCATGACATCATGGGATGGGCCCAGCTGTCATTCAAGTTGATGAGGAAAAGAAGATAAGAAAAGGAGAGAAGAAAAATATCTTTCAGGCTTCTTTGAATCACTTTGAAAAGGATAAAAATCCATGTACAAATACTTTGTATTATGTGTACATTTTTGTAAGCCTCCTTAAAATGTTTTTGAGAGCAAGTTCACACATTTTTTAAAGTATGAACACTAAATTCTGTTTTTGTTAGTGAAAGAAGCATTGGACAAAGACTCGGCCTACCTGGTATCTATATTCATATCTTGCAACCCACGGCAAGTAATCCACCTTTAGCCATCCATTCTCTGCTGTCCTCACACTCTTTAATTAAATCTCCCACAGCTCTGATCACATCTGAAGGTAATTATCTATTAATATATCTGTCTTTGTCCACAATCATAATCTTTCCAAAGAGAAAGACTATCTTTCCAGCTCTGTGACTGCCTAACATAATAAGGATCTTTAAATGCTGAATAAGTGTAGGAATAAATGAATGAATGAGCTTTCTGCATCTCAATTTCTGTTTTTTAAAATTCCCCATCCAAGAGTCATTGTGAGAATAAAATGAATAGAGTAAGGAAAAGTGTCATTAAAGTGCAATGTATCACCAGTAATCACTTAAGGAAGAATGACATCAAGATAAATATGGAGTACAAGCAGATGAAGTTAAGAAAAACTTTAGAGGAATATCTAGCGGACAGCTCATTGGCTGTCACCACAGTCACCTTACAGAGGTCTAATAATATCTGAGGAAGACCCAATTTGAAGCTATCAAAGCAAAAGTCCATCAGTAACTCTTATTCATTGCACTAGTCCTCCCTGTTGTCCAATTTATGAAACCAAACTTATGTTGTTTTTGGAAAAGTCTTCCCCTCCTAATGATCCCAATGGAAGCACAGGAGCCTATACCTCTCTTTTTGACTTTCATTTGAGTGATCTAATCCAGATGGAAAATTTTTCATAGACATTGTAAAGCACTCCATCTGTGAAGCAAACAAAAGAAAGTAAAAGATAATGAACTATATGAAAGCTGAATTACCCATTAAGAGGTTATGCTGAGGTCTGATAATGAATTAACTCAGTGTTGTGTGAATGCTGCAGATAATGCTGAGAAAAACACTTTCTTCCTCTGCTTGCCCTTTTGAGGGTCACTGAAATTATGAATGTCTTTACCGTTTGGTGGAAACTATAACTTCCTACTTATCACTTAAGTTAAATAAGATATTCAGCTGGCCTTTCTAATCCCTTTTCTCTTTGTGAGTTATGCAAGTCTCGTGGTAGTTGTTTGACCGTGGGCAATTTTTTTTCTTTAGCTTTAGCATTTTGAGCTTCAGTTTCTTCACTTGTAAGAGAGGGTACTATACTTCACAAGGTTGTTTAAGAAAATAAATGACCAAAGCTTCTAGAAAGGGCTTAGCAGAGTGTACAGGGCATAATACACTCTATATGGTGATAGCCAATAGTGTTATAATGCTTCTGTCAGTTTGTTAATGTACCATGCTTTTCTGTTTGCACATTTTATTTTGTATTCTGTGTCTATTACCTTAGTACCAAAAAGCAAGAAAGAGATGAAGTTGCCTAAAAGCTAAGGGTCAATGTTTCTCAAAGATGACAAAGAGTAGCTAGAAACTTTGAGCATCAATTACATTGAGATAAGGTTTTAGAAAGACATGGACTAAAATGTAGTGGTAGTCACACCCAACTGAATATCCAAAATTAAAAAGAATGATAATTACAAATGTTGGTGAGGCTATGGACCACCTGGAACTTCCATTTGTTGTTAGTGAGTCTGTAAAATTGTACAGCCACTTCAGAAAATGATCCAACAGTTTCCTTAAAATGAAATGACCTAACAGGGACACTCCTAGGTATTTGCCCAAATGAAATGAAAACATGTGCACAAAATACTTAATAAAATTTTTCTTAGCATCTTTAGTAATAGCCAAACACTGGAAACAGCTCAGATATCTGCCAATAGGAAAATGGATAAACAAATTGTTGCATGTAGTTACCACTACATAACAAAAATAAGCAGAAACAATCTACTGGGTACTGGGTAAATCTCAAAAACATTACCCTAAGTGAAAGAAACCCTACTTCAAAAAGCACATATGAGTCCTTTATTTGACATTTTGTAACAGGGACAAAACAGGATGCCTAGGAAGGGGCATGAGGAAACTTTGGAGTGGTGATACTGTGATAGAATCGGGGTTACACAGACATATACATTTGAAATACTCCACAAATATATACTTAAGATCTGTTCATTTCATTTTATATCTATGTAATATATATACATATATTATTTCATATCAAATTTAAAACTAGAAGATAATATCAAACTCTTTAGACACAGGGTAAATTATTTTGGAGAAAATTATATCAGCAATTAATTCTGAGATACATCAAAAATATGATGTATAAACAATGGACAAAGCCGCAGCTTGGACAGGTAAGTGATAAAGTAGAGCAACTGTTAACAGTAAAACTAGGTGGTAGGTACATAGCTGTTTACTGTAAAGTCCTTTCAGCATTATTACATGTTCAATAATTTTCATAATAAAATATTGAAGAAAATATACTGGGGCAAAAGTTCTTCCCTGCCTACGGAGTAACTCTGTAACTTTCCTTTGTCTTAAGGAGTCTTGCTCTTAGGACGGTATTCCATAAATTATGAAAAAAGGAATATATCAAATGTGCAATAGTTCATGGGTAAGAGATCTCCCCAAAAGACAGATCTAATTAAAACTAGGAACTCTTTCACCATCTTTGCTCTTTTATGTTTCCTTCTCAGTTTTCTACTGGTCTGGTGGCATCCTTTGACTAAGTCCTATTTAAAAGGAGGATCTTGTGCATTTGTGGTCTGAACTGGAAAGAAGACCTCTGTCTCAATATCAACCAGTTTAAGAGAGATGGGCAAAAAATGTAAGACAGAAGTGGAAGATGGTACCAATTTGCTTCTGCAAAAAACAAACTTTGTGTGAAATGAGCATGGTGATAGATCTATGCCTTTGCTATAAAGATTTAAACACCTGCAGTGCCAACAGATTAACATAATAAATATGGAGAAAAGGAAAATGCTTGTTTCTCACTGAGCCAGGAGTAAGAGCAGTACCATGAATGAAAAATGGAATTTTCCTTTTGTTAACAGGATCTGGTTTTCCATTTTTCCACATTAGGACTAGCTGGCGCAGTTATTTATAGGGCCTAGGCTCATACACACTAGCCATGTGCTGATTTTGATACTTTTTCTTGAGTAAGATTTATAGTAAAGTAAAAAAGAAATACATTATCTAAAAGAATCAAATGAATTTTCAAGAAAAGCTTTATCAAAGCATTATAGTTGGTTCTTTTAGAAATACCACAGGATTTTGCACTTTATAGATGAGCATGTGATCCTCTTATTTTGGCACAAAGGAAAGGAAACTTGGGCAGAATCAAGGGAAATGACCGTATCAGGATTATAACTCCATAATAATAAATGGGCTGATAACACTTGATTTTAATGAACACATGGGTGAAAGTAATTAAGCATAATTGGTAATGCTTAATAATTTTAAGTCTTATAATTTTAGAATAACCACTTTCAGAACATGGAACTTCTGCTAATGACTTCAAGGAAGCAGACAATGAGTGTTTAAGCTTCAGTAGCTTTCCTACAGCCCTTTTCTGGGAAAATGATAGGAAATCACATTCTAAAACATAATCCCCAAATGGCTATCATACGTGAACACCACTGGAATCCATGTCATCTAAGAAAGCCTCAAAACCCATACAGACCTGGCAGAATATTTATCTTCTTAAACAGTTTTCAGCTTAGCTCTAACATCTTCTTAAATTTTCATTAAAAAGACTATGTTAGTAAATCAAAAAATAATTGCTACAAGGACAAATGAGTCAAATCTTCATTTTTAGTGCCCATCTGAAGAAGAGGAAAAACATTTATTAAAGTGCTTTCTTTGATTTTCTGGAATTGGAAACTTAAATACAGTATTTTAATTTGCACCTGCCATTTGCTTGTCTTCATTCTGAAGAGAAGGCATTAAGAAACAAGAGTGATTGCAAAAAATGCACATGGCCATTAAAATGAAAAATGTCCATTCTCATTAGTAATTTAAGAAATATAAATAAAGCAATGAAATATCATTTTTCTTACCCATCAAACTGGCAGTGATTAAAAATTGTCCAGAGAAGGGATATAAATTTGATATAATTTTTGTTTCCCAACCTTGCTGTTAGGGAGTTTTGGCAATGTGCATTAAGAGTTTTTAAATACCCTAATTTTAAAGTTTTCTACTAATATAATAATCAGAAGTATACACAAAGATTTATATTTTAAAAGGGTTTATTGTAGAATATTTTTAAAATAGCCAAAAATTGGAAATAACCCAAATGCCTACCCATAGAGGATTGGTGCAATAAAGAATAGTACATCTATATATAGGAACAGCACATGAAACAAAATCATAATTTTAAAGAATATTTTGTAATATGCTTATAATGTCATTAAGTTAAAAACAAGAAAAATCATGTGAAAATCATATTCACAGTATTATTCTAGTTATGTAAAATGGCTATGTTCATAAAAATTCTGCAAGTGTACATGTCAATAATTGTGTGTGATAGGACTTCAGGTGATTTTTGTTTTCTTATGTTTTCTGTATTTTCTACAATGTGCATTTTCTATCAGACAATAATGAATCAGTACTTCAAATTACACAAAACAGATTTCATGCTTTATTTGAACCTTCCAGGCTATTGTCAGTCAATTCAGCTGAATGATGGGACAATTCAGGGAGTTAAAAAAAAAAAATCAGGCAACCTGGTTGGTTGGCAGTTCACAGACAAAAGAGTTGGCTAATTTCCCATACTTGTAATTTTTCAACTGGATGGTTTGGCGTCACATAAATACAGTCAGAGTTGGAACATTTGAAACTGAAAAAGCTTCTATGCCAAAAATCTCTTAGACCCAAATTGAAAAAAGATGAATACTGGATTTTTTTACTACAATTTTTCTCATACATAAAAATGAACTAATAACACAAATCTCCCATCACCAGCAGCTTCATTTAAGCATTTTAAACCGTAAATGTAGTCCTTAACCCCATCTGGCTGTAAAAGAGCTATTTGTTAGGCTGCAAGGAGTGTTATGGGCTCCATGAAAGAATGTAAGTCTGTCTGTTTGGACCATGCTGGACTTTCTGGCTTTCTTAATTTTTGCCCCCCACAGTATTGTGTTGTCATTTCTCTATTGGTCACCTTGGATAGGGTCAAATTAACCACTGTAGTTATTACCTCACAGAGGTTAGTTGATAGGTTATCCAAAATTTAATTTTTACAGCAATATTTCCAGCAACTGAAATAGCCCCGACATATACTAGGCACTCAAATAATTATGGATGGAAAGAATGTGCAATCTACTGAATGCTTGTATGCCTATGGCTATTCAGACACTTTTTTACATTAAAGCCTTGGGAGAAAAATTTGAGTAAAAAAATTCCTTTATAGATTAAGAGGTTAGGTCATTATTAGAAATTTGTACATTAAAATATGAAGAGTTTCAGGTCCTTGAGAATGAGCTATGATTGGGAAAGGGAGATGGCACAAGAAATTTCTCGGACTTAAAAGAAGAGAATAAAAACAACGCTCTCAACTACATATTATCACAGCTTTAAGTAAACTGTCATCTAAATAAACAGAGATTCATAGTAAATGTAAGTAGAAGGAAACTTTTCAGAGCAGAAAAACCTAAATTCTTATTAAATGTGTTCACATGTCCTTTTTAAATTTATTTTTATTAATCACATTATTGTTGTACTGTGAGTATATTGTGACATTTACAAAAGTTCTTACAATGTGTCATAGTTTTATTCATCCCCTCCCCCCCCCATCATTCTCCTTTTGCCCCTCTTTCTCCCATTCCTGGAATAGTCTCAACATGTCTCATTTTTCCATTTTCATACATAAGTACACAGTATTTCCACTACACTCATCCTCCTACACTCTTTCCTTATATCCTCCCCACTCCCACTGGTAACAACCCTCAGACAGGAGATGTTTTTCTTTCCTTTTCTCTATTTTTGAAAAAGGCATTTTTGTTTGTTTAAGAAAGCTATACAGGCAGTTTCATTGTGACATTTCCATGTATTATAACCCGAATTGGTTCATCCCCTCTACACATATCCTTCTTAATCCTTGTAATTGTCTTGCAATAAGACATTTCTTATTCCCATTTTGCAGATAAGAAGCCAAGGCTCAGACAGATTAAGCAACTTGTCAAAAGGCTAACAACTAGAAACAGGAAAACTCTTGATTTATTTTTTTCTGGAGCTCAAACCATGGAGGAAAAAATTGGAAGTTTAAGATGGAAAACTGGGAGTGTTGTAAAGTATTTTATCAGTTTTGCTCAGATATGCCAGACTGGTGTCACTGATGGTAATCTCTCAACAGAGCTGAGCTACTTGGGTGGGTTCAAGACAGAGAAAATTTAGAGAATCACTTCTTCAACCAAGTAAGAAAGACTGTTGTAAACCTATTGCCACATTATCTTCACAAAGGCTACAACATAGCTGTACCAGCCTCCTGGGCAGTAAAAAAGATCCTCCCTAAGCACTTCTAATATCCTTAAATAAATACTGGGAAGTTCCAAGTAAATATCCAGAAAGCAAAGGTTGAACTGAGAGCTAAACAACATTAAATTATTTAAATTCCTGAATATCAAATAAAAGAACCAGACACTAGGTAAATTAGTGGGATGTTTACACTCCAACTAGATAATTTCTAATCTAATTTGCGGTGGCATTTGGAACACTGCTGACCAGTTGAAATCAATAATATGCAGTCTTAGATTTGGATGATTAGAATACTCTGCAAAGATCTGTTTTTATGGTACAATACTGTCTAGCAAAGGGATATTGCTTTTGGAACAATGATTACCAAACTGCAGATTGCTTTCAGGTTATCCATGGCTAACAATAGTTGTGTCCAACATCAATCTTATCATGGTACAGAAAACTCAAACAAGCCTTCATGGATAGTAGCTGAAACTGAAATAAATATGATTTAGAGTGCTTTTATTCCAGGGAGTAATTATGCACTCTGGCCAGAAGTTAAGAACTATAAACAATGTTTGGGAAGCCAGAAACAAATGTTTTAATTTTGGTGAGTTAAAAAGTTTGTGAAAGAACATCTGAGTAGAAAGAGACTACTCTGGAGAGCAAGAGTAAAAATTGACAGAAGGGCAGCTGTCCATAGGAGGGCTTTGAGAATTGGAAAGTTGGACTCTCTTCAGCCCCGCTTCCTAATTTCTGGAGCTCTGGTTTTCTTTTCTGTCAACAGAAAAGCAAGGCATACATGATAATAGAAAATGTGTACTTTTCAGCAAGGCCTGCAGGGCTTTGCAGCATTCACATGTCTCAAGGCAAAGGGCATACTGGGTAATGACAATGCTGTGCCAACAAGAGAGAATTTTAGTCTGTCCATGTTCCAGACTAATACTGAACTTTAAGTATCAATGAGTGGGGCAAGATGAAAGTTTCAGCAATATCTAGCTTGCTAGATACCATGATTTCAGATTATTAGTTTTTAAAAAGTAATAATTTTATGAACCAGTATGTAATCATAAATATACATATTTGATGTCAGATTCAAGAGTGTGGGTCTCTAGATCAACCATGTTTTATTCAATAAGTGTTGATTAAGAGCGGCATTATGATGGCATGTAATACCTGCTATGGAGTAGACAATATATCAGATAACCTTCAACCTTCTGATAAAAGGGGAAGGGAAAAAGATGGAAACTCATCACAGGAAAACTATATGCCAGACATGGTTCTAAGCATTTTACCTTTAATACATCAGTGTTTCAAGGGGCTGCTTCAGGGATTTTATTTTATGAATGTATGAAACAACTACAAAACGATACAAAATAGTAAATAATGAAGTCTCGTGTTGGAGATCTTCAGATTCTACAGTTTATGATTCTCAAGAAGTAGTATAGATAGTTGAGAAGGAATGAAATAATTTATTTGAGTGACTATGCATATCAGTGTGAAGAAGCTGGTCCTTCGAATGGATTTTTAAAATACAGATAGGATTAGAATAGATGACGAGATTGGGCATTGGGGGTAAAAACCGTATAAACAAAAGTAAAAGTCCATTAATAAAAAGAACATGTGGGACAGTGGCCATCTGACAGGTCAATCGGTTGGTGGACAATCTAATAGGAAGAAAAGGTGCATTAAGGAGAGTATGGAAAAACAAAATTCAAACAGAAGAAAAATCTTGGGAGTTTAGATTCTGCCTGATACAAAAAGTAAAGAGAGGCAATTCAAATTTCAAGTGAAGGTGATGAATAAATTTTTAACCATGGAGGCAGTCCAATTTTGGTGTCATTCAAGACACTTCTGCAGAGAATATGTTGTGATGATCTTTATGTTTTAGGAAGATGCCACTGTGTCCGACATGGCAGAAGTTAGTGCAAGAACAAAACCTGACATAGGGGATCACTATATTCTCTGTCATGTGACTACAATGGCCTGAGCTAGAATAGATAGCAAGTAAAAGAGGCTCTGAGTTAGTTTAAGGAAAGACTCCATTGGAGTCTGTGATAGATATGGGATGACAGAAGGGAAAGCATGAAGGTGACTCTTAGATCTCTTGTTAGGCAATGAAAGAGTCCTTGGCAATATAAGCATAATTACAAAGACAGCACATAAAAGTCAGCTCTGCTGTGCTAGGCCAAAATCATGGTTTTAACTATCTTGTCCTCCACCAAGCACAAACATGCTCACAATTCAGAGCCAGAGCCAGGAAGAAGGACTAGAAAGTAGAAAGAATGGTTTGTAGTATTTACTTTTTGATCCAAATATGTACCTTTCCCTAAGAGAAAATGAAGGTGGGGAGAGTGACCCCTACATGTTCACACCACCAAATGATCAAAGATTAGTGTGATTATTTTAAGTACTGTTGGCTTTCAGGAAGTCTGCCATCAACCTCAGCTTTATAATCTAGTATCAGCAACCTCACCAACACCCACCATCCTACCCTCACCTTGTCTGCTGCTCTGAGAGAAGAGATATTGTATGTGAGAGCAACGGGATTTGTAGAAAAATATTTAATTGAGTTAAAAATAATGTTAAAAGCAATAATCCTGACCAAAATCGAGACTGTGACCCTCAGTAGTACACTCTGTGTCTTTGGGTCACATGTTCAAATAATGGTTTGGCACTGGGTATAATGAAATCAGAGCACAATAAATACACGATAAATAAATGAATAGATTTTCTTATTTTCATTTCCTTTTTGGTTTCTATGTTGCTTGAAAACAACCAAAGGCCTCCATCATGGTGTCACACTGAAGAATGGTGAATAGCTTAACCTTTAGGTAGCTGTGAAATCTCTGTCTTACAGGAACATTTGTGTCAGGAGACCTGGACCTTAGTCCAGGTTTTGCCTTGAATCATCTATGTGACTTTTGGATAAATCCCTTCCTTTCTCTAGGCCTTCATTTCTCAATGGGAGAAGAAGGGACTGACATAGGAGGAATCTCAGGCTTAATCTGGTCTAATAACTTCTGAGTCCTGCAAGCCTATGCTAGCTCGGAGAAATACTTCAAGTTCTGCGCAGAGCATCATGTTAGCTAAAATTTCTGCTGTGGCCTTAAAATATAATTTAGTAGGATTTTCTTTTCATCACTTGACATGAATCACTGGAGGGATCTTCTGTGACAACCCCACAATGAATGTGGCCTCCAACCCCTTCCCAGTTATTTAAATAAATATGACAATTATTCTGTGACATCCATAAGTCACCCATGAATCTTATCACATTGGGCATGGGATTTGGTGTTATTATTGGTATGACTCTTTTCACAGGAAACACCTGCTGAGATGTAGGTCAGCCCAGCTGCTCTAAATATGAAACACTTCTATACATGTCCCTGCAGAGATAGAGATAAGCAGACCAGATTCAGCAAAACCTTGAAGCCTACAACTTCCTCTTCATTCTCTTTTCTCCATCAGAGAACCCACTTTGTATCATTTCTTCTAGAAAAAGAACAAAGAAATCACCACTACCATGTGTTCTTCTACCAAATTCTACCACATCAACTCCCTTTCTATATTTGGACCTTAAATTTTTCTTTCCCATTAAAAGCAGCAAGAAGTTGGCATAGATTTTTCTTGTCAGGGAAGTCTGGTAGGAAATGGATCAGAACAAATGGATGATTTTAAGGCTCTATCTTGCTCTATGTCCCATGACATCCTTCCCATCTCCTCTGTGTACACATCCAGAACTGGAGAATTGGCATCCCAGCCACACTGATCCCTTGAAGTCAGTTGTTTTCCTTTTGGCTCTCTGGTCTAAGGCTCCCAATTGTTCAGTTTTCTCCCAAACCTTCCTCATTCTCCTGTGGCATTGGTCTATGTTCCCCTTTTTCTGTACAACTCTGCTTTTCAGAAAATCCATAGACTCAGACCTTGGAGTTACTGCAGCTTTAAGCACTTTACAAGGGTTGCTTCTGGAACATTACTTTTTTTAAACAAATATTTATTCAACTACCAAAGTCTGTTCCAGGTGTGAAAATGTGGCAGCAAGTAAACCAGTCAAGAGGGGAATAGGAAGGGAAAGCAGATCAAATAGCTTCAGGAAGGGAATGGAGGAGGGCTAGGAGAATGTACTAGGTTGAATAGTGTCCCTTCAAAGCTCAGGTCTAACTGGAACCCATGAGTGTTACCTTATTTGGAAAAAGGTCTTTGCTGATGTCATCAAGTTAACATAAAGTCATACTGGATTAGTAGGGGTCCTTAATCCAATATGACTATTATCTTCTAAGAAGAGGGAAATTCAGACACAGAGAGAGAAGTAAAATGCCAAGTAACAATGGAAGGGAGAGATGCAAGCCAAGGGGCACCAAGGAATCCCAGCAACCATGGGAAGCTAGAAAGAGGAAAGGAAGAAGCCTCTTCTGGAGCTTTCAGAGAGAGCCTGGCCTTGCTGACACCTCGATTTCAGAATTCTGCCCTCCAGAACTGTAAGAGATTTCTGTCGTTCTAAACCACTAAGTCTGTGGTAATTTTTTACAATCATCCTAGGTTAAGTACAAGAGGACAAGCCAAAGTCCTGTGAACCTTGGCCTGGGACCCAGGAGAATAGAGGAACTGCAGAGATCAAGATTCTCCCAGGGTTTGAAACCAGATCCAAAGCCTCACACTTCGAATATCAGTAGGTTCCAGAGTATGTCAGTGTGCTGGGAAGAGGATGGTGGTAAAAATGATAACCACTATGAAGATAAACAAAAAGAGAAGGAACAGAAGAGGAAAAAGAAGAAAGAAGGAGATCATAGAGAAAAGAATGACTTTAAGGAAAAATGACAACATTATTATGACTTTATATCTACGACCACAGTCAACATAGAATGAGGAATAAAATAGCCAAATCCAAGTCTGCTGGGTGAAACTATTAATTTTGCAAACTGCTTACCATTTATACCTAATAATGTGCCCAATAGCAATTATATGTCAATGTTAGATTTACATTATTATAAATTTTATTTGGTCAAAGCAATAAACTCTCTGCAAATAGTCTGTATAAACAGAGACTTCTACAATGTGGTCATTAGCTCACAACCTAAAAGCAAAAGCTATAGGCAACATTGTTTCCGACCACTCAAGTAAGCACATAAAATGTGGCGTGATGTGCATGCTATTTATGGATTCTATCACCCAAAAATTAAACAATAAGGATTAGGAGAGATGAGGGACATCATTCCACATGAAAGCATCTGTTGAAAGAACAAGGCAAATCCACAGTGCTGACAAATATCCTTTCACGTATGATATTCCTTGCCCAAAATAAAAGTGTCATGTGTTCAACAGAGAAGTTTTAAGCCTTCTTTAGCACACCTCTGACAACTGCTGCCTGGGTTTTAACAAAGACTGTTTGTTACTAATGTGTGCTCAGTAGTTTGTATACCAGTTCCACATACAAAATAAGGTCTCTTTTCATGCTCTCACCAAGACTTTAGAAAAATATCCTGTAAGTGTGAATGCACAATCGTGTGTACTTATTGGGGCTCAGCTGAGCTTGGTCTCTCCCATTTTGAGACCAAGAACACAGTCTCCCAGTTTCTCTCTCCTAAATATGCCAGATTTTTTTGTTTAATGATCAGTCTGGGTTTAAACAAAATGCAATTTGTTTTTAGAGATATTTGAAACTAAAATAGGAAGTCTCGTTATTTGTTTATTGGTCTATAACCAGGTTCTTTCCTGTAGAGAGATGTTTTCAACATTCATCAGGGAACTGCGCTTCCCAAGGATGGGATGTTGGTGCCCTCTGGAGGAAGAAAGAGCAAGGTGGAAGAAAAAGAAAGTTGAAGGAAGCAGATGGAAACCAGGAGAATGTTTAGGTTAGCCCTGTGCTCCAAACAAATCTGATCCATCTCAAAGGACAGTTCAGTTCTGCCTGGGACACGGCCAACAGCTTTTACATTTTTTTTTGCAGCACAAACACACACATTGTAATATTTATAAGTTTAGCCTGCTTTGTGTCTGCTTTTTATTTATTTTTTATTTTTATTTTTATTTTTTTGCAAATTAAAACCAATTTATTTATTTTTAAATAGTCCATAAAATTGTTTATTTGGGGGCTGAGGTTTGAACTCAGGGTCTCTCCTTGCTAGGCAGGTGCTGTACCAGTTGAGCCACACCTCCCAAATCCTTTTTATTTTTTAATTTATTTTATTTTTAATTTATTTTTTACTTTTTTGTTCATTTATTCACATGTGCATACATTGTTTGGGTCATTTCTCCACCCTGTTCCCCTACCCCATCCTTCCCCCCTCCCCCCCTCAGTTTCAAGCAGGTCCCGTTCTGCCCTTATCACTGATTTTGTTGAAGAAAAGACATATGTATAATAAGAAAGACAAAGCATTTTTGCTACTTGAGTTAAGGATAGCTATACAGAGAGATTCCTACTATTGCTTTCATGTACCCGTGTGTTACGACCCATGTTGATTCAACTCTAACTGATCTTTTCATTGGTTCCTGATCCCCTGCTCATAATAACCTGTCTTTTTAAGGTTTCTGTATTAGTTCCTCTGGAGTGGGGATACCAAACGCTTTCATGTTTTGGGTTTTCTACCTGTTCCTATATCTCCCATATGTGCTCTCTCCTTTTCTTGTGATCTAAGTCCAACCACATTGCTGCATTTGCCCTAGATCTAAAGTCAGCATATGAGAGAGAACATACAACTTTTGGTCTTCTGAGCCTGGCTGACCTTGCTCAGAATGATGTTCTCAGTTCCATCTACTTACCTGCAAATGATAAGATTTCATTTTTCTTCATGGCTGAGTAAAATTCTATTGTGTATAAATACCACATTTTCTTGATCCATTCATCAGTAGTGGGGCATCTTGGTTCTTTCCATAACTTGGCTATTGTGAATAGTGCTGCAATAAACATGGGTGTGCAGGTGCCTGTGGAGTAACCTGTGTTGCATTCCTTTGGGTATATCCCCAGGAGTGGGATTTCTGGATCATATGGCAGGTCTATGTTTAGATTTTTAAGAAGTCCCCAAATTTTTTTCCAGAGTGGTTCCACCAGCTTGCATTCCCACCAGCAGTGGATTAGGGTTCCTTTTTTCCCATATCCTCGCCAACACTTGTTGGTGGTGTTTTGGATGATGGCTGTTCTAACAGGGGTGAGGTAGAATCTTAGTGTGGTTTTGATTTGCATTTCTTTTATGACCTGAGATGGTGAGCATATTTTCATGTGTTTTTTGGCCGTTTGAATTTCTTCTTTTGAAAAAGTTCTGTTTAGTTCAGTTGCCCATTTCTTTTTTTTTTTTTCTTTTATTATTCATATGTGCATACAAGGCTTGGGTCATTTCTCCCCCCCCCCCCCGTTACCACCCCCTTACCTCCACCCCCTCCCTTACCACCCACTCCACCCCCTCCCTCTCCCCCTACCCCCTCAATACCCAGCAGAAACTATTTTGCCCTTATTTCTAATTTTGTTGTAGAGAGAGTATAAGCTATAATAGGAAGGAACAAGGGTTTTTGTTAGTTGAGATAAGGATAGCTATACAGGGCATTGACTCACATTGATTTCCTGTGCGTGTGTGTTACCTTCTAGGTTAATTCTTTTTGATCTTACCTTTTCTCTAGTTCCTGGTCCCCTTTTCCTATTGGCCTCAGTTGCTTTTAAGGTATCTGCTTTAGTTTCTCTGCGTTAAGGACAACAAGTGCTAGCTAATTTTTTAGGTGTCTTACCTATCCTCACCCCTCCCTTGTGTGCTCTCGCTTTTATCATATGCTCAAAGTCCAGTCCCCTTGTTGTGTTTGCCCTTGATCTAATGTCCACATATGAGGGAGAACATAGGATTTTTGGTCTTTTGGGCCAGGCTAACCTCACTCAGAATGATGTTCTCCAATTCCATCCATTTACCAGTGAATGATAACATTTCATTCTTCATGGCTGCATAAAATTCCATTGTGTATAGATACGACATTTTCTTAATCCATTCGTCAGTGGTGGGGCATCTTGGCTGTTTCCATAACCTGGCTATTGTGAATAGTGCTGCAATAAACATGGGTGTGCAGGTGCCTCTGGAGTAACCTGTGTCACAGTCTTTTGGGTATATCCCCAAGAGTGGTATTGCTGGATCAAATGGTAGATCAATGTCTAGCTTTTTAAGTACCCTCCAAATTTTTTTCCAGAGTGATTGTATTAGTTTACATTTCCACCAACAGTATAAGAGGGTTCCTTTTTCCCCGCATCCTCACCAACACCTGTTGTTGGTGGTGTTGCTGATGATGGCTATTCTAACAGGGGTGAGGTGGAATCTTAGCGTGGTTTTTAATTTGCATTTCCTTTATTGCTAGAGATGGTGAGCATTTTTTCATGTGGTTTTTGGCCATTTGAATTTCTTCTTTTGAGAAAGTTCTGTTTAGTTCACTTGCCCATTTCTTTATTGGTTCATTAGTTTTGGGAGAATTTAGTTTTTTAAGTTCCCTATATATTCTGGTTATCAGTCCTTTGTCTGATGTATAGCTGGCAAATATTTTCTCCCACTCTGTGGGTGTTCTCTTCAGTTTAGAGACCATTTCTTTTGATGAACAGAAGCTTTTTAGCTTTATGAGGTCCCATTTATCTATGCTATCTCTTAGTTGCTGTGCTGCTGGGGTTTCATTGAGAAAGTTCTTACCTATACCTACTAATTCCAGAGTATTTCCTACTCTTTCCTGTATCAACTTTAGAGTTTGTGATCTGATATTAAGATCCTTGATCCATTTTGAGTTAATCTTGGTATAGGGTGATATACATGGATCTAGTTTCAGTTTTTTGCAGACTGCTAACCAGTTTTCCCAGCAGTTTTTGTTGAAGAGGCTGTCTTTTCTCCATTGTATATTTTTAGCGCCTTTGTCAAAAACAAGTTGGTTACAGTTGTGTGGCTTCATATCTGGGTCCTCTATTCTGTTCCACTGGTCTTCATGTCTGTTTTTGTGCCAGTACCATGCTGTTTTTATCACTATTGCTTTGTGATATAGTTTGAAGTCAGGTATTGTGATACCTCCAGCATTGCTCCTTTTGCTGAGTATTGCCTTAGCCATTTGCAGTCTCTTGTGTTTCCAAATGAACTTTAGGGTAGATTTATCAATCTCTGTCATGAAAGTCATTGGGATTTTGATGGGAATTGCATTAAACATGTAGATTGCTTTTGGTAGTATAGTCATCTTTACTATGTTGATTCTACTGATCCATGAGCACAGGAGATCTTTCCATCTTCTGATCTCTTTCTTCGGGAGTGTGTAATTCTCCTTGTAGAGGTCATTCACATCCCTTGTTAAATTTACTCCTAGGTATTTGATTTTTTTTGAGGCTATTGTGAATGGAATGGTTTCCATGTATTCCTTCTCAGTTTGTTCATTGTTGGTGTAGAGAAAAGATAATGATTTTTGTAGGTTGACTTTGTGTCCTGCCACCTTACTGTAGCAGTAAGGTGTCTAAGAGTTTTTGGGTAGAATTTTTTGGGTCTTTAAGGTATAGGATCATATCATCTGCAAATAAGGATATTTTGACAGTTTCTTTACTTATTTGTATTCCTTTTATTTCTTCTTCTTGCCTAATTGCTCTGGCTTTTTCTGCATCTATTGAGATGATCATGTGGTTTTTGTCTTTACTTCTGTTAATGTGGTTTATTACATTTATTGATTTTCATATGTTGAACAACCCCTGCATTCCTGGGATGAAGCTGACTTGGTCGTGGTGAATGATCTTTCTGATGTGTTGTTGGATTCAGTTTGCCATTATTTTATTGAGGATTTTTGCATCGATGTTCATTAAGGAAATTGGCCTGTAGTTCTCCTTTTTGGAGGTGTCTTTGTCTGGTTTTGGGATGAGGGTAATATTGGCTTCATAAAATGAGTTAGGCAGTTTTCCTTCCCTTTCTATTTCGTGGAACAGTTTAAGGAGAGTTGGTATTAGTGCGTCTGCTTTTTATTTACAATGTGTTTTCCAAATAATGCCATTTCGCTAAAGCAGTACCTCATTTTCACATAGCTTACAATTAAAAGTGATTTTTGATGATGAAATCCACACTGTCACCCTGACACATTTGCTATTCAATTGCTGCTACCTGTGCTCAAGGATCACAAATCTCAAGAGTTCCATCCATCTTACCCTTATTCCCCACTTTGTACTCTGCCTTCATCTAACTATACAATTCAGTAATTTTGCTCATTCTTGTTATTTACTTTTGCCAAGCTCCTAATCATTTGTCTTATACTTCTTTGAACTCAGTCCAATTTTCTGCCTAATTCTGGTTCCAGGGATGTGGACTTTGAGCGCTTTCTAAAAGTACAGCAAAGTAATAAAATTCCCCTAAAACATCCCTCATAGACTGGTTGTGATTCAGCGACATCAGAGTTGTAATGCTCAGCCTGGTGCCTGTGATAAGCTTGTACTCAATGGACATTTCTCACCATCTGTAGTGATCATTTCCTCTTGACTCTTGCAAATTTCTCAGTAGGTGAACTGGTCTTGGTGCACCATATTCAACACAGGGAGGTACCAAAGTATCCTGCAATGCCAGCAGACTAAGGATGTTTGTCTTTTTAAGTCCAGGCAAGGTCAGATGTGAGGATCAAAATGCTTCCCCCAGTTACTGTTATTCAAGTTCTTCAAGTCAAACTTCATTCTGGTAGGACCTGTCTAAACATAGGTCTAGGGGTTCTGCTCTACAAAGTCTTTGACACTGGCATGCTCTATGTGCTTTTCTCTACTGAATCTAACATCAGGCACCTTTCCTCACAGGGCCAGAAGGAACCTCTTTCTTTACCTGTGTCCGAATATCCTTCCTACTGCCTCTACTAACACCTGAAGAATGACATACACGGTTGATCATGCACTATTGATTATTTTATTGATACAATTCTGAACTCTTTAAGAAGACACTTTTTATGAATAAGATATTTTTTTCCCTTTTAGGTAAGCAAATCTTTTCTGAGAAGCCTAAAATCTTCTGAAAGATTGGTTGGGTTTGGCTGCAGCAATAAAGCTTATTTTCTTCACATTGTTACTTGTGAATTTATCTTTCCCCTTGAGTGTATTGTTTGAAAGATTAGAAAAGATCCAACTTTATTGAGAACTGTTCAATTTTCCTAGGCTAGTCCCCTCACCTCTCAGTATGTAATAGTCTACTGAAGAGTTGACTCATCTTGCGGACTGTATAGCAAGACTTCAGATCAATAGAGGCCATAAAAGAGAGAATTTGTGATAATTTTGCTATTTATCAGTGATAGTTGAGGAACCTAGCCAAGAAGAGCATGACAACCACCTTCCAGAATATTCCCAGTGTCTAACGGTCCCATCTCTTTCTCATAAAACCCATAAAAGCAACAGAATTTTGCTTTGGCCTCAAGTGGTATGTTAGCTTACCCAGGCATCCTTGATGTTTAAGATAATGATCAATTACAAATGAAATTTTAACTTATACAGTACATTTGTATGGATAAGTATGTTGACAATGGGCTAGGGCCTGGTTTCTTCTTAGGATGATCTATGTTATTGATTAATTATCTCTCTGCTTCTAACAGTGATTACCAAGGAACAAGATCTCAATTCCACCCTGTAGAGTTTTCCCTGTTGTTTTGGAATCCGTAGAATGTGGTCTCTTCATCACTAAAAATCAGCAATTACATGTATTCTATTCTGTGGAAATATTTTCTGAGATAAGCCTTGTTTTTCTTCATGCAGGATAGCCAGAAAATAAAATGTATTAGCCAGAATCAGTTAGATACCATCAATCACAGATATTAACCAAGACTATCAAATTCTGTTCTAATATTTTTTAAAACTGAGTTCCAAATAGACTGTTCAGTCTGCAACCACAGACTCTAAAATCTGAACTGAATATGAAAACATTTTAACTTTCATGTTTTAATGATAAGAATGTTGTTGGCATTAATATTTGAACATTTCAACATACCTAGTTCTGAAAGCTATGTCATGGCAGGCTCAGAATCCACTGGCAGACTATAAATAAAAATCTTTCTATAAATACAGTTTATGCCAAACTACCAGCAGAATACATTTTTCATCTTCTAAACAGATGGTATAAGAGAAAAATCTTGCATGTATATGATTAATCAAACATGCTTTTGCTGATAGAATTTTCATTACCACTACCAGCATGGGTTTGTGAGATTTCTGCATGTTATGCCTTTCTTTTGAGAGTTAGTTTATTTAAGGAAATGATTAATATAAATGAAGACAGAAAGGTGATATGACTTTATATGTTTGGCTTCTTTTAGGTCCCATGGGCCTGAGATTTACAAGCTTTTTCTGTAGAGACAGCCAGGCAAGTCTTCTCCGGTCTGCAGTTGAGTCACATTTTTAAGTCCATACCTTCTTATTATCCCAGTTCCACTCCAAGCTCTCCCTGGTTATTTGTCAGAACTCTTATTCTTCTAAGAAGTTACCCTTTATCAAACTCTCCTGGTGATGATTTTAACTCTCTCAAAGAGGATGATCAGTATGAAGATACTGAAAGCAAAGAAGAGAACTTACTGGGGAAAAGTCCTTGAAAAAGATTTTTGACACATTATAAAATAGCACCAAGAGTAAGAGTGGGGATGGTCTAGTCACAAAAAATGAGTGCTCCTCTAGATTCAGACAATCTAGATTCAAACTTTGCCTACCACTGTAACAAGCAGGCTGATGTCTACCTGTATATCCATTCTCCACATAGAATACCACAAATTTATATCTGGGCATATTTCCATACAGATTAAAAGGAATAATTATATTTTGAACTATGAAGTGACTATGAAAACAGAAATAGTGTGCTAGAATGATGTGCAGAAGTTTAGAAGCAGAGTCCCTGAAGTCACTGAGGTGCTACTGAATCAGCTCTGTCCTGCCTTCTGCTAAGTAGGAACCTGAACATAGTAAGCATTCAGCAAATACAAGCTATTTCCCTTCTTACATATGTCTGACATTTGAGTATAGAACAGTCAGTTTCAACTATTATAAAGGAAACTGGGAAGTTCCTGGGTAAGTTATTATTTTTAAATGTTCTGCAGCATGAGTTTGAATCATACCCTCTGTGAGGAATGACTCATTTAGCTAGTCAGGGAGTCTGGCATCTGCCTCTCCACACTGCCTGGCTGTCTTCTACCCATGCGGTAGCTTGCTCACGGTATGACTCACACCTTGTTTCTTTGTGTAAACAGCCCTGAAAAAGAAAAAGAAGAAAGAAGAAAAAAAGCCAAATGCTGGTGCTAGTGACAGTAATAAAGAAAAATACTTAAAACCTCAATCAGGGAATGAAATAAAGTTTCCTAGTTAGAAAACTGCCATTGTGACTATGGTTCTAGCCATGACATGAAGATGCCCCCCAGAGGCTCCATGCCAAGGAAGCAGTGGTTTATAGAAATAATTTCAAATGTGATCATTTTCAAATGTCCCTCAACATCTCATTGATAAATGTTAAGGCCTTTCTACGAAGTATGATCCACAGCAAAACCCACAGGTGATAAAATAATAAAGTGAAAAAATCAGCAGGAACTAGAAACTGCAGAATTATGACACTGGGCACTTTTCATTTGTTTCAGAAGAGTTCCAAAAAAGAATAATTTTTTTTTTTTACATTTCATTAATACCCACCAACTCTCCCCTCTCCCAAACACTTAAAACTTTTTATAATAAAAGGTGCAGAATTAGCAAATACATATAACCAATCAAACCAGGGAAAAAGAGTGATAAAGAGGGGTAGTTGAGAGGGAGGAATAATTGTAATCAGAAATCTTGGTTTCCAGTCTAGGGATGTCACCTCCTGTGATTTCATTTGGATCATGGGTAATGCTAGAGTGTGCACACTGGAGCAGAAAGAGGAATGTCTGCTATGCTGGACCTCTTCGTTTGCCCCTCTAGTTTTCCTCCTACCCTCCCCACTCTTCCCCTGGCCCACAGAGGCTGGCCTGATGCTTCTTGTTGGGTTCAGCCTTGGTGAACTCCCACAAAAGATCAGAGGAAGAGAAGAGATTGAGATCACATACCGTATTTATTCTCCCGTTCTGTCCTGTGAGGTTGCCTTGAATCATCTGCATCCTTGAACAAGCTCGCTAGTCATGTCAGAACTGCAACATGACTCTCCTCATAGGTTCACTCATGTTTTCCTTTCCCTTTGAGTCTAAGGTAAGGATGCCAAATTTAGAAAATACAAATATAAGATAACCAATGAAATTTGAATTTTAGGTAAACAATAAATTTTTAACATGTGTGTCCTGTGCAGTATTTGAGTCATACTTACACTAAGAAATTATTCATTATTTATCTGAATTTCAAATTTAACCATCCATTCTGCATTTTTTCTGGCAACTTGGCAATGGGTACTGTCAGCTACTAACCCTGAGTTCTTGCTATACTGTTAGCACTTCCCTATGCCTTGCCCACACCTTTGATAAGCCATTCTCAAATTGTCCTGACTTTAGTGTGCCATCTGTTTTCCCTCAGGATACAGCCATCACACCCTTTAGTCAATCCCTGTTAAGATTATCTCCTCTCAACCACTTCTCCTATGTCATTTCTTTTTCTTTTTTTTTTTTTTCTTTCTTTCTTTTCAGTGATGGGGGTTGAACCGCGGCCTGGCTTATGCAAGGCAAGTGTTCTACAATTAAGCTACATTCCTAGCTCTTGGTTTTTAAAGATAAGCTCTCACTATGTAGCCAAGGCTGGCCTTTAACTCACTGTGCAGCCCAGGATAGCCTGGAATCCATCTTCCTGCCTCACCCTCCCGAGTGCTTAGATTACAGGTGTGTACCACCACTCCTGGCTCTCATATCCTATTCCTTTCAGAAGATTAAGTAGATTAAGGTGAGGGTATATGGTTGATGAACTTCATATACCTATATGAAATAAAACTAAGAAACCTCTTGCAATTGCTTTAAGTGGTCTGGGGAGGGGGTTGAGGGAGAAAGATGACAAGGGTGATGTAACTAATGCACAATACAAGTCTAAATGAAATTGTCATTATGAATCTCCCCTGTATAATTAATATATTCTAATAAAAATAAAATAAGATTTTCAATGAGACTAAAAAGAGCTCCTTACTCTAAATAGATGATGCAGAGGTGGCAAAGCTGACAGCTTAGTATGTCAGTGGACTTAGAGTTGGGTCCTTGTGTCTATGTATCTTATCGTGGGTTTCCCTGAAAGCAGAACATGAGGCAAAGGTCTGTTGACAGGTAATTTATTTCTGAATGTGACATCAGGAGCAAGAATGCAGTCAGGAGAGTGAAAAATGGAAGAGACCAAAGCCAACATGAGGAAGTCCTACTGGGTTGACGGCAGGCAGCTGGTGTTTGATTCCAATACCTTCTGAAGAGCCTTACCAATGTGACTCAGACCATGTATTCATTGAACCAAAAAGGAAGACATTTATCAATGCTTCCTTTTTTTTTCTTTTTTTTTTTAATTTATTTTTTATTATTCATTTATTCACATAATCAATGCCTCCTTGACCTAGTGGTCAAGAATGGCCCCAAGCACTCCCTGCATTTCTGGGTTAAAAACACAAGATTGTTAGACCTGTTCTTAGGATCCCTGTACCACAAATTAGAGGAGCATCAAAGCAAAAATAAGTCCTAGGCACAGGACTAAAGTGAGATACTGTTCAGCGGTACCTGCCTAACACCTCCCACACACACACAGCAAGGGTTGGAGTCAAGAAGAATTTGAACAGGTGGCCAAAGTGCCTCCCAGACCCAATGGAAAGCCAGTCTACTTCTGTATGGAGGTGATCTACACACTTGCCTAGAGAAGTGTCAAGACATTAATGAACAAACTTAGAAGCCAATGCCATTGAAGAACTGTCCTACTTAAGATGAGATCTTTGGAGGGGTTGGCACATTCAGTCACAGTTAGCAGTCAGACACGTTCTCAAGCAACTGAATATGAAGATGGATGCTTGAGTGGAGGGTAAATAGTTGAGAGGATTGGAAATGAACTCCTCCTTGAGACCCCATACCTGGGTCAGCCCAGCTCAAAAGTAGACATATGTAGGAAATTTCTGGACTTTCCAACACAGATATGGTTAAGGGATATTTATCCCAGACCTGGGACAAAAATAATTTTAAGGTCTAGAATCTGTATTAGTCCTGGGTAGAAGAATTGGTGCCTTCTATGATGGGATAAGTGTTTTCTGGGTGAACAGATGGCTGTTAATATGAAAGCAGAATCTGTGCTTCTGTAGCCTGAAGCATCTCATTCCATTCACACAGCTAAGATCACCAACTTCAGGTGTATTTCCATGATCAGCATAGGCAGAGTGAAGACTCAGTCAACCATCTGCACCTTTCTCTTGTTTGGTAGAAACATTTATGAAAAAAAATTCTTGAACTCAATCCAAGCTATCATTCTTGCTCATCCTTAAACCCAAGTCAAACTCAATTGTCTAGTGGGAATGCAAATCTCTAACAAAATAGGCAAAAGATTCCATTGATTGGGTTCTAATAAAATTATAGAGAATTACTAAGAAAATATAGTTTATTCATAAGTCACTCTTACAAGTCAAACTTGACCAGTGGCTTGCACAGGAAACAAAAGAGCCCTAGTCTGCTCTACTTCCTGGCTTGAGACTGAAAGAGTGATAACAGAGAACCCTCACAACCTGACATAAGATTTAACTGCTCCCCACATAGCAAGCCAGAACAGACACTTTGTAAATTGTATGTTAGTTCAGATTCCTGTCACTATGGGAATAATTCAACTTTTCATCTTGTGGCAAATAGAGACCTGAGTGGTATTTCCAATATTTTTCTCTTCCATGAAAAATGTACTAGTGTGAAATATAAGCAAAATAATTTGAAATCGCTCAGATAGTTTAGCATTTCAAACTTCATCTTACATATACATACACTCAAAAAATGCTTATAATGGACCTTTTAAATAAAAACGGAGATATGGAAGAGTTAGGACTTAAAAAGATAAAATAATGATTCTTCTCTATTTCTTTCCCTTTCTTCCAGAAATTAGAGTCGTTGGAAAATGTATTAGCCACTAACCAGCCACATGACTTTAAAAGATTTGGAAAAACATACTGTTTTATCTTGCCCGCTGCTCTAGAACACTTGAGTTTTTGACTTATTGGAAGGATTGTGCTCAAATCAACCCATTGAAAGAGTTTCACTTCAACCACTTAGCTAAATCACAAGACCACAAGGATTAAGACTGCATTTCATCTGCAGAAAATTGCACTTTGATCTCACTGCTTTATCCGACCTGTTGGTAATGAATTGCCTCTTTCCCCAAAACTTCACATCCTCTAAGGTGTTTGAATGTGTCATGAACAGGGACACCTGCTTGGTCTGAGAACTGAATAAATCCCCTTGAATGGGATTGGCAGTACATATCATTTCAAGACACATCAGGCATCCAACTTCCTCCAACTGCTCTCAGGCTGCATACATCTTGCTGAGCAATCATGAAGTTAAAATAGCCAAGGTATTTGGCTTCTCTATTATCTGTGCTGCTATATTCTTTTATAAGTCTAAAACTATACAATAACAAAAGTGACAGAGAAATTTATCAATTGAAGACTGTGGTGAAAGAGGACTGGGAGGAGTGATTTGTGGATAAATTACTATCAGACAGATTTGGAGTTGCAGCAAAAGATGTTTTGACTCATTAATAAGTGATTTAACTTGACAAGTGTGGAAAGGAATCTAAGAGATTGATAGTGCCCTGGTTTATGGTCAGTGAAGCAGAGTGTTGAACTGAAAAGCTATACTTGACTTTCTTGTCCAAGTGTCTGGCTCCCAGGGACACAATGAGTCATTACCACAGGTATGATGGCTGTAACCATGTGCTGTCCTTGTTGCATGTAATCAAGGAAGGGGCCAAAGACTGGAGGACCAAGAAAGAATTGACGAACAGAAATTCACTGCTGACTTCCAGTAACGGCTATGTAAAAAGAGCTTGAGAATCATTGTTACTGTTTTTATGATGAGGAAAAAAACTAGAAAAATTGAAAATCAATTATTTTTTTTGGACCTCCCAGGGGATGAGGTTGTAGAACAAAAGACAACCTGAAACCTGCAAAGACAGGACATTCAGGGAGACACAGCCAAGATATACTTTCCTAAAACAGAAGCTGCTAGAGCTATAAGCTGGTAAAAATACTGAAAATGGTTATTTTGATGGATTGCTGGAGGCTGAGTATGCTGTAATATGAGAATGAGAAATTCCTGGAGGTCACAGTCTTGAGTGTCCCCACACATGCATGGTCTCTCCTTGCAGGAACTTCACTAAGTGCTCATGGTGGAGATCTGAGAAAGATGCCCTATAAGATCTAGGTTAGGGAAGAAGTCTTACAGCAAAATACAACAGAGCCTTCTCATAACCGAGGCCTAACCCTGAGAGAAATGACTTTACCAGAGTCTCATCCCAATTCTAGGAAGGGCGTTATTACATCCCAGCCTCCTCTAGCCTTCCTGCCTGAATCAGTCAGGATTCTCCAAAGGAAAAGAACCAATAAGAGTAAAGATAGAACTATAAGAGGAGATTTATTAGATTTATATGATCAGGACTTGGATAGTCCCACAATGGTCATCTGTAGTCTGGAGTAACTGCTCAGCCCAAGAATCTGAAAGCCTCAAAATAAGAGAGATCAGTGATGCACCCCCAGTCCAAGACTGAACGCTGGTACAAGTCTGTATCAAAGGCTGAAGAATCTGGAGTCTGATGTCCACAAGTGATGATGGTAGCAGCAAAATATGCACTCACTCAGGAAGAGTCAAGCATGTGCACATGTGCAAGCTTCTCCTCTTTCAACTTTTTGTTCCATCTAGGTCCCCAGTCTATTGGATGATTCCACCCACTTTCAGGATGGATCTTCCCCTCTTGGTTCACTGATCCATGTGTCAATTGTTTCTGGATATACACTGAGACATACACAGACCAATTTTCTAGGTGTCTCAATTCAGTCATGCTGAGAGCCAAGATTAACCATCATACTGCCTCACCTAAGGGAGAAAAAAGATATAGTCCACAGAGGTCAAACCTTAAGGAAATAGATTTGAAAATTGTGGGATGCAGTGGAATAAGAGAAACATTTGTGAAGGTCACCACTCCAAAACTAAAATACTGAGGTTTAATTGAAATAGTATAGAACACCCCTTGTCCCCACACCTTGGTACCACACCAGTAGCAAAGCAGTGGATTACATCTGAAAGAGTTTTAAGACCCAGACTCTTCCTGAGGAGGAGTTAGGGAAACACAAAGTACCTGCTCACAGAGAAGCCTTACAGTCTCATAGAGGTGAGTCCTATCACAGCAGCAGACACTGGTCAAACATCTCTGCCAGTCTTGGAGAAGGTTGAAAATAGGTCTTGTTAATTGACAAAACACTGTAAACTCATCTACTCATCATATGTTTCTATAAGAGGATCTGACACCTAGACTATATCATGCAATAAGTTGTGATAAGCAGAGAAAGAAAGCAGTGATACCTGGCAAGCTTGCCCATTTCTAGTCTATTAAAAATATGCTTGGGGTTCCCTAGTACAGAGTTCCAGGCATAAAGTTACTGGTTGTCCTTTGACACTAACAGTTTGCCATTTATACTTGCTTAGATGAGTCACTGAAGAACCTTCTTCCCCTCCTTGTTGAAGCTCACCTGAGTCTCAGGAAAAGCCTCTAAGATAACCAGTATTTTACCAATAAATAGAAAACAAGTGATGATTTAAATTGCTGACTTAGCAATCCAAAAAGGTTAGTCATGGAAAGTTCTAGAGTCCTTTCTGGAGTTGCATTAGCAAGATGCCATCATTTCAGTACAAGTCATTTATATTCATGCCACTTAAAGCAGCCGTCTGACTTAATGTCCCAAGTGTGGAGGTAAGTAGTAACCTCGCTGCTCTCAGAGTGACAAAAAGTACTATTAAAGCTCCTCATAAAACCTTCAGAAGTTGCCCAGCTTTAAATGCACAAGTGACTAATTCTATTACTGAGGATTCTCTCAGTTGCAAGCGATAGAAACACAACTCAGACTAGCCTAATGGAATTGGAAACTTATTAGTTTCTGCTACTAGGAAGTTGGGGCTTTTTAAAAAAAGAAATAATTTAGAACTTAAATTCAGCCTTTAAATATCGGCCTGGCTGTCTCTAGATAGTTCTCTTTTTCTGCTTCTCTCTCTTGCCTCTGCTTCTCTTTCTATATAAACTTCATTCTCTCTTTTTGTAGATGCTCTCTCAGTTTGGTGGGGAAGAAAATGGCCACTGTAACCCCAGTCCCAGAATATTCCATACTAAAACCCCAGCATAAAGGACAAGTTTATTTCTCTAAGACCCCATGTAATTTCTCAAGGAAGGACTCTGAAAAGTCTACTTGGCCATTTACCCAATTCTTAGATCAATTACTTTTTCTAAAAGAAGAACTATGGTGGCTGCCCATCCCTAGGGCAGAGAGTGCTATGACCAATAATCCATTAGCACCTCATGGAATGGGAAGGGATGATTTTACCAAGGTGGGAGTTATTGCTAGCAAAAGGGTGAAGACATCTTGGAACAGCAAAAACAATAGATAATCATTTTATTCCATCCTCTGATTTCCCAGAATGCACATTTATCAAATACATATAATGTCAAGATGTCCTTTACCTAACTGGGGACTAATCAACTTCTCACTAAAGAGTGACAACTCAAAACCACATCCCAGCTAGGCATCTCTGCATCATGTACAATTGTCCTGACTAGGTCCAGATATGGTTTCTCCCAGCCTAGGACTAACTGTCAAAGTTAATCACCCTCAACATTCCCAATTTAAAATAGTAGAGGAACACAGACAAACAATAGAAACTGTCATTTAGAAAGCAGACAAATGACAACAAATAGCATATGCCATTTTCTGCTACATATAAATCATAGGCTATATGCCTTAGAGCTGGAAGGGCTGGGAAGACAATCCTATCCCCAGTTAGCTACAGGAGGCTCTCCCTTGGCTATTGAATGCCAAGACTCCCTTTGAGATTGATACACAGAAGTATTCTGAGATCTCTTTAATAGCCCAATATCAAGACCTAGTTATGGAGGCCTGGGAATTGCCTTAGGGACAGAGCCATCACAGGTCCCTTTCTAGATGTGAGGTTTCAAAGACAGCATAACTCCTTAAAATTGTAGTAAATTCTTAATGGAATCAATTCTGGGAAAACTCTATTAGCTTAGAACCAAGGCCAGAAATCTTGGCCAGTCACAATTTGTAAATCTGAATCCTGACTTTCAGGCTTCTGTCTCAGCAATAAGCCTTGGTCTTCTGCCCATGCTCCCAGTCCCTGTTTTATGCATCAGTCTTGGTCACTGTTTTAGGACTGTATGAGACAATAAATGGAAGCAGTGAGGCAGAGGTAATCTGTCTCTAGCCCACAGGCCCTATCCCAATGGATGAATTCTTTGTATTGATGTAATTATTATCTTTATTTAGCAGAGTGGCACAGAGCAAGAGCAGGAGGTATTCGTGAGCCTTTCCTCTCTAGTTCCAATATAATCCTGCCTTTCTTTAAACTAAATTAAGAATAGGACAGATGTTTTGACATTTGCAATTCCACAAATTTATAGTTATCTTACCCTTAGTGGTCTTGGTTTTCTGGATATCAACAGATATATGCTGTTTTTTCTTTTTTGTTTTCTTATTGTTTGTTTTTGGTTTAGAGACACAGTTTCACTATATAGCCAATGATGGCCTGAAATTCACTATGTAGTTAGTCCAGGTTGATCTTGAACTCACAATCCTGCTTCAGCCTGCTGAACTCTGGAATGCAGGCATACACACCATGTCCAGATCTCTTTCTTGGTTTTAACTCACCAGCCTGCCCCTTTCTGTCAGGCATAATGAAGACTATAAAAGAAGGCATCACTCTCCATTATTATGGGTTTTTTTTAAAACAAATCTGAGTCTCCAGACTTGGTAAACTCATGGCTAAAATCCCAGATGATAATGAACCCAGTTCTGTGTTAGGGACTGGCAAAGATTTGATCTTCCCAGCTTGGGATTGGGGACTCCTTGTAGGTCCCTGCTTCACCTCAACTCAAGTAATTCTATAACTTAGGGCCTGTCACTAACAATGTTCTGCATCTAGATACCAATTTCTGTGTTGGCCTCTTTCACTTGTAAATGACAGAACTCTAATGGAACACAGCTTAAACAAAAAGTATAACTAGCTCATTACTCTGGGTAGAATAGACCACGAGGAGACCTGGAGTAAAATGAGGTTCTCAGGTCTCCATCTTTCAGTTTTGCTTCTCTCTGAGTATAGCTCTTATTCTCTTTCAACTTGTAGCCTCCCCTGTGTGGTGGGGAGAAGGTCCTTGGCAACCCTAAATACTTAATATCCAAGTGCAGACATCTAGCAGAATGAGAAGTGTCTTTTCTCAGCCTCCAATTAGTGCCCTACAGAAGGTCTCTTCCCCTGACTGGACATATATACATAACTTATGGACTCATCCCTGTTTCCAGAGGAATGGATCACAACAAAGTGGCAGGTTGTAATCATTTATCTTTCCATGGCTGGGTGAAACAACAGGGGTTGTGGCTGACAGTCCCTTCCCTGCCATCACCACACAGAATGACATGGAATAGTCCTTCAAAAGGAGAGTGTGTCCTGTTGCTAGAATAAGCAGGGAGGAGATACTGGAAAGAGGGACACTGATTCTACTCTTGATTTCTCTCAGGTTGAGATTCCCAATCAATACACACATTGTCTTGACTGAGAACCTGAGACCATGGGTCCACAAAGTACATAACTTCATTTAAAAAAAGAAAAATAATAGCTGTGTTACTCACAAAGATATTTAATGAAGATGTTTACATATGAAGCCTGCAAAAAAGACACTGTGGGGCCTAGCAGCTTCTAGACAATATTTCTATCACAGCTTCTTGCTCTTCTCAGAGGTTGCTGTCTTCGAGTGCCACAGTGGCTGGACACAGGGACTACATGTCAAACCTTACACACCTTCCCACCACACCACCACTACTTCAGTCACTTTTGGAGTGATCCTGGGAATGATACTCAAGGCCTGATGCTCTTGTTGTATCTGAGAGACCTTAGTTAATGAGGTAAAACATCTCCTGTTAACAATCTAAACAGTTAGTGTTTCTGGGAGCATAGTTGGATGGAGCAGAATAGCACACCGGAGAAAGCACTGTGAGAGAGATAAATTTTATTATAACAAAGAACATGGAATGGGCATAGCTGGTGGGGCATAGCGCACTGATTGCCAGGTAAAAGAAGGAGTTGGGATGTTTAAGAGATGCATCAGGAGAGTGGTTCAGGATTAAGAATGTGAATAGTATCAATCTTGAGACCCATTTTCCTGTGATTTCTAAAACCTGCTGGGGAGGATAGGCTTGAAACTGAAGAGAATGGGAGGCAAGAGTAGGATGGTGGGTTATGTATTAAAGGATTGTCTAAGTGCTTTGTTGTTTTAATGCATATTTTATTGATTATGATTTTGAAATGAAGAAATATATCTTGCATAATGATCTAGGGTATTTTTACCTTATGGTATTATATTGCTTATTTTTGATATATAATTGACATCCTAAAATTCATTGAACTAATTTTAGAACAGAGTGTGCTTTATAGAGCATTTAAACCAGTGGTTTTCACCTTTTTTTAAGGCAATGAAACCTGTTTTTTCCAAATAAAATCTTACAAGAAATTCTCATCTGTAAGATGATGTCATTCATTCAACAAATATCTGTGTTCCAGACTGAGCTAAGCAATAAGAAAGGGCAGCAATCCAACTCCATCAGAATGGTTCTTGTTGAAGCCCAGTGGAGCTAGAAGGTTCCAGGGAGCCATCTGTCACATCCTGCAGCAGTCTCTAGGGTCCAGAGAGGGCCTAGCAACAGTTCAAAGACTGATCTAGGCTCATTCTGTCATTCACAAAGAGGACATAGAGGTAAGAAGGCAAACCATCCAAGCAGCATTGCATCCATTGTTTTGCTTCATTGCTTTAAAGCAAAAAGAACAGCAGAAGTTGCCACCACTACCTTAAAAAAAAACAACTATTCATCTGCCTTCAAAATTCTTTAACTTCCAGTGGAAGAACACATCATTCTTTTTTTTTTTTCCACATTTTTGGTACTCTCTTCTACTGTCATTTTGTTTCTGGAAGGAAACCCATGTGGGATAAGATGGCAGAATTAAGAAAGCAAACAGTGGTCCCTGAGGTACAACAGAAGACTTGGTATGGAAGAATAGAAGGTGCAGAAGTGTGATTGTGAGAGAATTATCAGGAATAAAAGCTGAAGGTCAAGAGAAAAGAAGGAAAAAGTCACTCCCTTAGCTTACCATGTGGATAACCAGAGTGTTAGGGGTGGAAGAACACTATTAAGAGAGAGATAATGCCATGGGATAGCTGAAAAAATTGTATAATAAAGAAACTTCCATGAGATCACATTTTCTTCATGGATGTATTCTTGTCTTGCCACATTTGTGATTTTAGAAGCTCTTACCATACAGCTGCTGGTCAAACTTGAGACCAATCTATGGTACTGAAATAGAGCACAACGTCATTCAAAATACATAAACTGAGTGCCTACCATGTGTCAGGTACTGTCATAAACACAGAGGGGGCTAAAGGACTTAGAGTTGCAACCCTGCCTCCCAGGAGCTCTCTGGTTAGAAAGAGAGAAGGATCCAAAAGCAAACAAATAGAACATTGATTCACTCATTTGACTACTGGGTGCTCAGTACCTACTGTGAGCCAGGCACTGGGCTGAACAACTGGAAATACAGGCCAGCAACAACAGAAACATTTCCTCTGGCAAATACAATATGTTGGGATGGCAGCCAAGCAAATAATCACACAAACAATTATAGGATTGCCTCTGTTATGGACTATGAAAATGAGTCCTAAGGAGCTATGAGAGTCTAAAATGTGGGATTTGATCTAGTCACATAACCCAGGGAAGTCTTTCCCAGCTGAGATCTGCAAGAAGACTGGGGATTAAGTAGGCAAAGAAATGAGAAAGAGCCTTTTAGGAAGATCTGTAGGGATAGAAGTAGTCTGGGTATAAGACTGAAAAAAAGTGGGACAGGACCTATGCAGGAACCTATAGGCCATGCTAAGTTTTTAACCAAAGAGTGATGGGGATCCACAGAACCTTTATTAAACTTCTATGTGAGAAGAACTATGAGCATGTAGAGTATATATTAATTGTTCCTGAAGGGTGGAAAAGTCTGAAAATGCCACTGAAAAGGATGTGACATTTGTGCTGGGCTCTGCCACATGAATGGGTTGTAATATTGGGTAAAGCCATTTCAATATCATGTCAAAGAAATAGGGAAATGAAGAGAGGAAAATAGAACCAGACCATGATTGGAAACATGAGCAGGACAAATGGTATTTTGTTGTGATGCCAAGTGTGTAGGGTTGGGTTGCTGAACTAGGAGGAACTAAACTCAGGTAGAAATGTGGAAGACAGAAAAAATAAAAGGAATAGTTATGAAGGTTAAGACAAAGCTATCTGGCCCAGGGAAGCACTGAACTGGAATCTTACAAATTGCCTTCCCTCCTTCCTCTAGGTAGTCAAGTGGACAAACCTGCGTCTACTCAGAATTAGGTGCTTACACTTGGAGAATCTGGTTCTGGCATTGGCAATGAGTCTTCAGATGCCAAGTTCCCACCCCAGCAAACTGCATTTTCATTTCTGTACCTCATAAGTTCTGTATCAGTCCCCATGCCCACATCCCCATATTTGGTTGTCTAGATTCCTTGTCTATGGTTCTTGAACCTCTGTCATATGGAGTCTGTTTTCCAACTTTCATCGTCAAGTGTTCCCTTCTGGGTGTTTGGTCCTCCAGCTTGGCTTCTCAAGAAGCTTGCCTGTCATTTCCTCATTGCCAAATCTGACCTCTCTAGGCTCTTTAGACTCTCGGGACCCACAAGTACTATATGGATCTTTTCAATGCCCTATCTACTACTTCTCTATCCAGTTTCCCTATTCATTTCTATCTAGTCCGTTTTATTTTTTTTCTTTTGCCATCCAAAGACCCTGCCAAATGGTGCTGTGCTGAAGCCCACCTGAAATAAAACAAGAACCACACCGGGTTCTTATTTTCAAGGGATTCTATGACTCCTCTATCTTCCCTTTATTAGTCCATCCACCTTTGACAGTCAAAAAGGAATGTAAGCACTTGAAATACTCACCTAAATCACCACCACACACCAATCTCCCCAGGATCCCATTAAAGACTGAATCAAACAAAATGAAAGTTGATACTGGTGTACATTTCTCTGCATCAGCTTCAGCTTCACAATTCTGAGAACCTACATTAAATTGACTACTTTCTTTTTCGAGTAAAATGGGGCCCTGTCGAAGTATCATGCTTAGCCCAGTGGCCGATATATAGCAAGGACTCATTAAGTGATTGCAATTATAAAATAATTCAGCAATGAAAATACATATATTGTGTTATTTTATTTCATATTTTCCTGGGATTAGATTGATGGCAACTGGCTAATGAACCAAATAGGAAGTAAATGAGTTAGATCAGAAGTAGGCAAGCTTTTTCCTTAAGGGGCCAGATAATAAGTACTTTAGACTTTTCAGGCAATATAGCCTCTGTCCCAACTGTACAATTCTGCCTTTATACAGTACAATTGGTCACAGGAAATAGTAAACAAATAGTTGTGACTGTCAAAAGCAGATGACAGACCACAGTTCACTGACCTCTGGTGTACAGGTGCTCCTTGACTTACAATGAGGTCACATCCCAATAAAACCATCATAAACTGAAAATGCATTTAAGACTCCTAATCTACTCAACATCACAGCTTTGCAACACAACACACTGTAGAATATTGGTTGTTTACTCTCGTAGTTATGTGGCTGACAGGGTGTTGTGGCCCATTGCTGATGCCCAGCACCATGAGAGAGTATCTACTGCCTGTTATGAGCCCAGGAAAAGATCAAAATTCAAAATTTGACTTATGTTTCTATTCAATACATATCACTTTTATACCATGGTAAAATCCTAAGTCAAACCATCAAGACTTAAGAAGCATCTGTAAATGGTTGTCTACGAAGGCATATTGACTAATTGATTACTATTTTAGCAAATATTCATTTAGAACCTACTATGTTGGGTGCTGGGAATACAATAGGAAGACAAAGATCTGTTCCATAGAGATGACAGCTAAGTGGAGGAGGTGGACATAAATCAAATAACCCCCCATATAAAGTTACTAATGGGATTAGGGCAATGAAGAAAAGATCTGTGATGTCATGATATTATTTGACAACAAGTTGTTTGCTTGTTTCTTGTTTATTTTTATGTTGGTTAAGGGAGTTTCTCTAAGAAAATCTGAAGGATGAGAATAAACTAACCAGGTTGAACAAGTTGTGGAAGGGCTTGCCAGGCAAAGACACAACATCTGCAAAGCCCCATGATGGGAGGGTACATGGAGTATCCAAAGAATTGAGAGAAGACTGGTATGGCCAAAGCACATTTAACAGGAATATGTGGTTTAAGATGTGATGAAAGAAGCTGGCAGGAGCCCTAGCCTGAGAGCAGTAGGAAGCCAACAAGGCTTGCATGTTGAAAGAATTATGCCTTTAACAGGCACTGGTGGCTCACACCTGTAATCCTAACTACTGGAGAGGCTGAGATGAGGAGGATTGAGGTTCAAGGCCAGCTTGGGCAAAATGTTAATGAATCCCTCATTTCAACCAAGAACTATGCTTGGTGGTGAAATGGTTAAAAGACTTAGCCAGAGGAAAGCCATGAATCAGGTGCCACCTTAGCTTAAAGCTGAAGGGGGTTTATGAAAGATCTGATTCCCATAGAGACGAGGAAAACAGAAGGAGCCAAAGCGGGATGCAGATAAACGGTTGTGTTGATTGTGTTCACTTATGCTTCGCAACGGCAACTGACAGCCATTGTTTTGCTTCTGCACCTGGGCTAGCTTGCTTCGCAACGATTGTCAAACAGGACATGGTTTTTGCCTTTATAAACCCTACTTAAAGTCAGAATGGGGCTGCTCTAAGGGCCAGTGACCTGTTGGTCAGAGCAGTCACCAGCTAGCTAATAAAGACTGTCCTTTAAAGTCTTTCTTGGGTGGTCGTGCCTCATTTGACTCGTAACAGTGGTACATGCCTGTCATCCTAGTGCTAGCAGGGAGCCTAAAATAGGAGGATCAAGATCAAGGACTGACCTGGGAAAAAAGGAAGAACCTATCTCCAAAATAACCAGAGTGAAAAGAGGCCATAGGCGTGGCTCAAGTGATAAGAGCATCTGCCTAGCAAGTGGGAAGTCCTGAGTCCAAACCCCGGTACTGAAAAAAAAAATACATGCCTTCAGCTAAGATGTTGAAAATGAAATGGAGAAAGACATACAACATCACAATGAGAGAAATTTCCGGTTACAGCTAGATAATTCTTTTGAAAGAGGGAGTTTGGTTACTTTGGTGATTTGCGAGTAAAAAATGGCTTTCCCGCATCATGGAAAAGTCACTTAAACTTTTTCTGGTCTATGGAAAATGAAGACAAAAATGAATGTTTGTGTTTTTTTCAATGGCAGCCTTTTGATTTCAATATTTCTTTTTCAGTGGCAAAATGCAAATGAATTTGCATAAAAGTTTATTCACACACAGTTCTGGTGACCTACTGACTCAACTTGTTTTTCAACTTAACTATTTTCCACACGTGAAACATTTTGACTCAGATAGCAGACTGTTTATAACATATCTCTTACTTGAACTAAAATAACATGAACTGAAAGTATCCGAAAATAAATTTTTTCAAAGATTAAAAACCAATAATCCAAATGGTGGATTATTAACTGCAAAATGAGGTTCTATAAAAGAAATAGTTCTTTTTGTCTCCTTAATTTGTTCATATTCTTATGATGGCACAAAATATAACAGGTGTAGAACAATGGTTCTCAACAGAGGTACTTTTTCCTCTCCAGGGCACATTTTTGGTTGTCACTGTTTTTAGGGAAAAGGAAATGAGGAGGGGGTACTCCTGGAATCTAGTGTAGAGAGTCCAGAAATTCTGCTAAACCTCATACACAAAACAGACCTCCCAACCCCAGTAACTACGGTTGTCCAGACCAAGATGTTAATCCTCTCTCTCACTCTGCCCCCCAACCCTGCCTTCCCCCATCTCCCCCTCTCCTCTCCTCTTTTATCCCCTTCTCCCTCTTTCTCCTTCCAACCTCCTCTTCCTTCCTCCTCCTCTCCCTCCCTCTCTCTCTCTATTAGCATAGTATAAAATCTGGCCCCTGCAAACACCTCTCTTTGACATACTTTAGGTATCCCATTGCATCTAATCTTCTCCTTCCCATGATTGAAGCTTACCTTTAGGAAAGCATGTTAAACTAAAGTCTACTCAGATGTTGATTGACTCACTCAGCAGAAGAGCTCTTAAAACTCATATTTTGTGCAGAGAGTTTCCCTGCCAAGGAAAATATTTTTGAAAAGGATTTTAGAATCGAATGCAGAAATACCTTCCACCAAATCTAGCCAGCCAGCAATACCCTGATGATGCTCCAAATGAAAGTAGTTTCTAAACTTGCCTACCTCACTTCAGTGCAGTTCCAACTGTTAAAAATCTCTTCTATATTTTGAACCAAGAGCTATGTAGCCTTAGTTTGTACCTATTTGTCTTTGCTTACCTACCTTTTGTCAACAATCTGACATGAGACTTACTATCTTTTTCAAAAGTCATAAAATATCTCATGAGTACAGGTCATTTCTACTCCATAAAAGATTGACTAAGCTCAAATCACATGTCCTCAGTATGTCAATCATTGTGTCTCACTTTGACTCACTTATCTTCCTGCATTCATTCTGGTCCCCTCTTCACCAAGCAAGCAGCCTTTTAAACGTGCAAATTTAATCTTGTCAATCTCTCTCTCTCTCTCTCTCTCTCTCTCTCTTTCTCTCTCTTGTTTATTAAAAATAGACTTCAATACCTTCTAAAGATGTAGTTTAAAATCTTTATTGGCCTATGAAATCTTTCAGAATCTTTCACTGCTCCACCACCTCCTATTCTATCCCTTTCATCTCATGTCATTCTTCCTCCACATTACAGACACCCTGGATTCTCTCAGTCCTTCGAGCATGCTTTCCTCTGTTCTGTTTCAGACACATCTTATGAGTCTTTCCCATAAGAATACAGTTCCCTTTCTTTACTTACCTAAATTCTATTTATTTGTCAAGTCTCAGCTTAGACATAATTTCTCAGAGACAGCTTCTGTGCTGCCCAGACAAGGTGTATGACATCAGAGCATTTGAGAATACTTAATTATTTCTTCTTCTTTATTTTTTCTTTCTTTCTCTCTTTCTTTTGTTAGTGGTATGGGGGTTTGAACTCAGGGCTTCTTGCTTGCTAGGCAGACACTCTACCACTTGAGTATGCCCCCAGGCCTGAGAATACTTAATTATCTCTGTATTATCTTTCATTTAATGTTAATGTTATCCTTGTCCATCAGACTACAAAGTAAACTATGAGTAGGTGTTCAAAAAGAATCTTATATTTTAGGTTGTTGAAGACACTTTTGATCTTTTATTTGTAACCACATGTCAAGGACCTAATGTTTCCTCTAAGAAAAGAAGGCTTGGGCAAACTTTGCAAACAATTCTGGTCTCACTATTGCATTGTACAATAAGCCAATACAAAGTCATTCTGCCTCAAATACTCACCTTAAAGAAGATGCTAGATATCTCCTATTCTTCTGGACCTCTCTCCACTGTAGCCATTGGACAGCAATCAATTGGTGTACCACAGCTGCTCACATTATCTCTAGCTTTCAGCCTTGTAGTCTGTTTTTGTAATGTATCACAGGACACCTAAAGGAATGGGCAGCTAGAAGTACAATGGATTTAGCACCGTCTAGAAAAACACTTGAATAGAACTAGTGTTTTCCCACAAGTCCTACTGTCTTAGGAAGACTGTTCTGGAATACATACTGTATCTTCTTCAGAAGGCCTTGGCTAGATTTAGCACTAGCTGTCTACAGTAATGATCAAGCCAATAATGTGACTTTGAATTGGTTTTTCCCTTTCCTAAATCCATCACTCATGCTCTCAAGGATCACTTCCAATATAAACTACATGCACACAAGGCCCTCCAGGGCTTTCATTCTGTAGGATACCTGGTCTAACACAACGATACTGAATGTTGTAAGAGTCTTTAGTAGTAGCTACTTAATCACACAGCAAGTGAATTTCACTGAGTTCCAGAAAGAAATCCTAGATCCACCTGCGGTGGCCTAAATAATGTCCCTGCCTCAGATCTGTCCATATTTCAATCACGTCTTATTTCACCTCAATGTGGTAAAAGAAACTTTGAAGATCTGTTGAAGATAAGAATATTGAGGTAGGTATATTATGTTGGGTTTTCCATGTGGTCCCTGAATATAATCACAAATCCTTATATGAAAGCATAAAAGGCTGTGTTATGATGGAAACAGAGATTGGGGTGATACACTTTGAAAAGGTTGAAGCCACCATCAGAAAGTGGAAAAGGTAAAGAAAAGCCTCCCCTGAGGCTTATAGAGGGAACCTAGATTTTAGCCTAGTGAAACTGACTATGGACTGCTGATCTCTAGAACTCTAAGGGAATCAATGTGTTAAGTCACTAAATTTGTCATTTTTTATAACAATAATAGAAAACTAAAATACCTCCTCACTCTTGGATCACCCTTGGTTCCATGTCCATAGTACAAAGGCCAGTCTTCCACATACCTGCTCAATCCAGACTGAAGACATTAGCTCCAGCAAAATTGGATCCTTGTCTTCAAGGAAAGATCAAATATGTCATAAGTGATATAAATTAATGCCTTGTTAATAGAAATGATAGTAGCTGTAACATTTATTAAGGCAAGTGCTTACTGTGTTAAATTCTATGCTAATTATTTCTCCATTCCTCCCAAATCTTCTCAATAACCCTACAATGTTGATACTCCTACTATTCAACATAGCAGGTATTCCTTATCACCCTCTTGGCTCACACTCCTCCCTTCCATGCCCTGCTCTCTGCACTGGGAGGAGGCTCCCTATGGAGTCCCTCAACTGGCTCCCTTGATCTCTGGTACCAGTTGGGTTTGGCCAGTGGGAGGCAAAAATCAGGAGATGTGGAGTGCAAGGGGTGAGTGAGGTGTCCAGCTCTCTCTTACATGTTATCACAGGATAACTGCATCCCTCTCTTAAGGTCTGCAAGTAATGACCACATAGAGCTTTCTCATACGTCCTTGCTCCTATTACCTCTGAAAATTGTCCCATCACTTGTTACCTTTCTGGAATCCTGACCACATTTCTGTAAATAGCCTCTGATTAAATGTTCACTTAAAAATTCAGTTTACATTTGTGTCATCTGATTTCTGGCAGGATCCTTCCTGATATTCTCCATTTTATAGATAAGGAAACCAAAGCTCAGAGTGGCTAACCCATACATTTCATCTAAGTATAAAACAGCCAGTTAAGGAGAAGAATAACAGAGGTTTCATCACTTTTGCTATGGTAGGGAGCACTGCTGATATCCTCCCAGTTTTAAAGAAGAGAAACAAATGTGCTGTTGTTAATGTCAAGTCTATCTATCACATGCTCATTTAATCTACTTGCATCTATAACAGGACTATGTCTCTTAAATGTTGTGCTCTCATTTTGTAGGTGCACTTGGTACTTTTAATAATATACGCAAATTTTGTGAAAATATATTATTTCCTATCTTGTTTTGATCATCTTGACACCACATTTTCCTGTTACACAAACATTTTAGAGTGTGGTTTGTCCTCAAAGACCATGCCAATTGAGAGGAAATGTTTCTGAGGGGTGTCTGAGTTATATGTGGCCATTTTTGATGAAGTCTGCAATTCTAACAGCTGTGTCCTAAATTAAGAAGATGGGCATTTCTCCAGAGATGAACCAATTCATCAAGAATCCATCTTGCACATAATATAAAACTTTAATAATTCGGTCTTCTGGGGGTTGGTCAGACTGAAACATTGTTTAAATAAATGCAGTTTCATAGCTTTGAAATACAAACAAGAACTTGAACTAGGTAAATAGAATGTGGCCAAGCATAGTTACCAAGAATTCTGCTTGAATGAACAGCTAAAAAGATTTATAATTGGTGCATCAATTATTTCTATGGGAGTGGATGTTTTTGTGATGCTTGAGGGTACTTAAAAAGTTTGTTCTCATAAATAATTTAAAAATTCCTCTTGAAATACTATTTGCACTATTCATTTATTTAGTAAATTAATCACAGAATCACAACATTTTAGAGCTGGAAGAGGCCTCAGAGAAAATCTAGTGCAACTCTCTTTTTGCAAGCAGTTTTTTGGATCACTGTTACATCCATGCTCACAGTACAAGGGCCAGCCCTCCACCCACCACCTCCATCCAGCTCAAACTCCTGAGACACTAATTCCAACACAGTTGATTCCTCACTGCCTGCAGGGGAAGATCAAACATGCCATAAGTCATGCTGTACAACACTCTTCTCACTGACCACCCAGACACAGCTTTGTTCTGATCTACTCTTCTCTACCTTTTCACCAGAACTAAGTGTCCTCATATCTTATGTTCCCATATCTTGCCAATCACTTTCACCATAACACTGAGAGTAGGAACAGCTCAGTGTCTTGCCTTGCCAGCCTTCCAATTGCACTCCCTCTTCAGATCTCTGAAATTCCCATTCCACTAGCTTTTGCCAAGGTCATTAATAAAGCTCAAGACTCATGGGACTGGATGATTCCTTGGTAGCATTTGGAATGCATGATGACTCCCTTCTTGAAGTCCTCTCCACCTTTGGCTTTTGTTCACTCTCACTATTCTGACATTTCTTCCCAATCAGTTCCTTTTGTTGGAGTTCCTATTTGTTGCCATCTTCTCTTCCCACCCTTCACTTCTTCATGGGAAATTAAAGTCACTCCCACCACTTACTTACCTACTAAAGACTGTTACCTCTCATATTTTAGTATCTGACCCACACCTTTCCCCTGTGCTCCCAGCTGCCTACTCATATCTTCTGAGGTTCCACTGGCCCTCTGAACTCAACAGATACAAAACAGAGCTATCTTTCTTCCAAATGAGCTCCCCACTCATGTTTTTCTCTCGGTAAATGGCAATATCATTCACACAGGCACTCCAGCTAGAAATATGACAGTTATTAGATATATCTACCAATAGGTCCCCTTTGTTCCCAAGATAAAATCCCAACTCTGTAGCACAACCTATAAAGGAGGCCCACTGAGATCTGGTTGCCTACTGCAATAGCTTCTTCTCTTACAGCTCCTGTTGGACCTCAGACCCACTCCAAGTAGGTTGATATTTCCATAACCCTCAGATGAATATTGGCTCATGTTCCAAAAGTCAGCTTAAGGATTTCATCCTCTATAACTTTTTTCTCACCAATTTCCCCTTCTCTGGAAGATTCAGTTACTCCTCGTGTGCCTCTATCTCTGACACTCAGCCCAGCATATTTATTTGCCTGCCTCTTTTTCTCTACAAGATTAAAAGCATCTTCTAGTCAGGCATCTTGAATAATTTGTCTTGATATCCACTGGATTTCATATGGATGCATATAATAGTAATTCAAAAAATGTTTTTGAAAAAACTGCTGCTAAATGAATGAATGAGTAGATGAATGGATGGATGGATGGATGGATGGATGGATGGATATAATTGAAGTTTTTTTGGTGATGCAAAGTTGCCGCTATAGTTTCCATTGAGTAAGACTTTTTTTCCTAGAGGTTCTAAATGTCAGTAGCTTGACGGTGCCAGAATTCACTTTGGGGTCAGGACTGCAAGAAGGCAAGGGGAACTAGGGGTGACTAAATCGATTTTGTTGGAGAGAAAGCTTTTTAAAAGTTAAGGAAGTAATGAGGAAAAATCTAGAAAGACAGTTGGATTCAGATTATGAAGAACTTTGAATGCCAGAGTAAAGGGTTGGGATGTTGAAGATTCATTCTAAGCTCATAAGCAGGAGAAAACGGGGCTCTATTACTAGTTCATGAACTGTAAGACCAATAGAATGAAAGTCATATTCCAGTAGGTCAAACAAGGACTCACCGTGCCAGAGGAATTCAACTCCAGAGTCAGGAGGAGTAGGTAGGGATTAATGGACCAATTTATCCCTCAGGTAAGATTTTAAATGAGGTGTTGTAATTGGGTGTAGGAAGAAAGAACCAAGTTAAATGAAGGGTCAATTGTTGAGGAAATTGAAGTTGTTTCAAGTAAAGTGAACTGTGCTGAGTAACCAGCTTTAAAAATGGAAGATGTGCAAAACTATTCCTTCTCTGCTGCCTCTCTGCTGCCTCTCTGCTGCCTCTCTGCAAAGACTACTTTGCTAAAAGTGAAATAGATTTTTTTTCTTTGGCCACTGAGTTCCGGAGAAAAACATCTTAATGTGCTGAGAATCACAACATTGTTAGAAGGGAAAATATAGGGGAAAGATGTAGGTAGGGGAAAAACAAAGATGTATCTTTCCCTATCTGATGTCTTTAATCTAATAAGGCTAGACATGTGGGAAGAAACATGTTGAATGACTGGAAGATGCCAAAAAATCACACGTTCAAAAGAGGGGTTTTCACAGAACCAATGGCCCAGAGAAGAATGAATGGTGTGTGAAGAAAATAGGAAAAAGGATTTCTCTCTGTTCCTTTCAACTATGTAAAGCTAGGATGGGAATGTCCATCGTCCTTCTCCCAGAGTGTAGCCAAGTACCTACCCATCGATAATGTCTCTAAAGATTCTGAAAATCACACCAATTTTTATGTTTTCTTTTGAATCACCTTCAAGACCTCAAATTACTATGACTCCAGAAATCATAGTTCTGGCAGCAACAGCAAACAAGTGTTGATATGGTAGGCAGCCCCTCACCATCCACACCATCTATCTATCATCTATCTATCTATCTGTCTATCTAGCTATCTGTCTATCTCCTACAGACATTTAAATATGTCATACATATTCTACCCTCTGGACATTTAAGTATGTCATATGGTTTTATCTAATTTGTCTGAACTCTTGTGTAAAGTGTTATAAAAGCAACTGTCTCACCTAAAGATTCTTAATATATGGTGTCTGGGTTAGAAATGCAAGTATAAGAAAATTCTGAAATCTAAATTGAAGAAGCAAAAGTCTTCATTGTCACCTTTCCCATGTCAGGTTTTTTGTAGACTTCTTCCATTAAGCAGCAGGATAAGTGATCTTCAATAAAATAAACAAAAGCATTGGGATTTTACTGAGGAGAAAGAGGAGGATGCACACATAATCAACTTTGGCTGAATTGAGAGTTTCCAAATGATTAAGAAACTGGAACTTGACTAAGTTGGAAACCATGTGGTATATAACAGAAAAAATCTACCAAAGAAAACAACATAGATTTGTAGATGAAGCCAACAGATGATTTCTGTAACTTTATAACTAGGACCAGAACACCCATTTGACCTCAGCCCTTGAACTAAGGCTACTGAAGGACAAGGGGATTTTCAGTGATTTCTTGAAAAGGGAAAAATTATGTATTGAAAGAGAATCCTCTTATTTTAATAATGTCTCCATTTCAGTCAAGTGAATGAATATGAGGGGAGTGAAGTTTGAATTGCCTGAGTCCTTAGTTTAAGTAGTTTTTAACTTATATATTGTCCTAATAAAAAGGGAAACCAGTACAACTCTCACTTGATATTAACATTTCATCTGCCACAAGCTAGACACTGAAAGTGAGGTCTTTCCATGTACTTTTAGAAGTAGAGATAATAGTGGTGGAATATGTTGGCATAGTTTACATTAACTGAGAACCTCCTGTGGGCTATTTTAAATAGATGATTTCATTGTCAAAGTGTATCTGTGTTGTAGCATGCTTTAGCATTCCATTCCTTTTATTACCATAACTTTAGATAAAACTAATTCAAATTTTATGAAGGATAGCTGCTGTGGCTATTGAATAGCCTTTCTCATTTTAGTCTTATTAGAACTTCTTATAAGTAATGATTTCCACACAGTCTCTTTAGTTCCCAGAGGACTGATCAAATACAAGGACAATCAATATTGTAATTTTTTAAGGGAGACACACAGTATCATGCATCTTCCATTATCTTCTTTTTGAGCTCTCTGGTCAGTTGGCTTAGGAATATACAACTTATTTATTAGCCAAAGAAAATGGGCCCAAGCATCACAGGCCTGCCCTATTCACATGGGAAGACAGGCCAGATTAGAAATCTGTTTGTGGAAAGTCTGGGTATTTGTGTGTTTATTGTCACTGTTTCACTGCTTCAAGAATGCAGCAATTCCAATTCATAGGAATTTGGAATGAATTCCTTTCTTTGATTCTTTTTTGTGCTCATTATCTTATATTAATGGTACAAAAGTTTAAGCTAAGTAACTGGATTAATATTGGGCACATTATTTCTACCTAGCATTTAAATTTGTTCAAATTCATAATGTAATTGGAGAGAGACTCACAGTATTGGAAACAATCTTGGTCCATATCATTTTAAGAGGCCTACCAAGGTCACACAGCCAGTTAGTTAGCAAAGCTAGGATTAAAGGCCTAAAGAGTAGGGTATGTTTATTGGTGAACACAAAGTAACATGCATGCATGTCAGAGTCAAAAAATCTAGCTGTGAATCTCCACTCTGCCACTTCCTAATGCCTCAAACTGATTCCTCCCAGGGGTGTGAACATTAAATGAGATAACTTGTAAAAAAGTGCCAAAAACTGCACTTTTACATAATCTGTTTGTCAACTGTTAATTGCCATCCTTTCCAGGTCAAAGCTCTTTGTTTCTAGACTTTGAGCATTCCCTCTAGGTAGCTGATCAGAATCCATCACTCCTACTTGTTTCTTTCACTTCTACAGTGAGAACACTGGTAGGCACTCATCTCCCTAGGATAGTGCTCTTTGCTGAGTTGTAGCCTGGGGATCAATTGTCACTATGCCCGGACAGACCAGGGCACTGTGCCTTACATGAGCACAGGGCTTCTTTCAGACCAGGAAATGCTTCATTGGAGTCCTGAAGCCAGTAGTCATCTCAGTCTCTGTAATGGTCCTTCTACCCTGAGAAGCTCTGAGTAGACCTCTGGGAAGTATTTTGAATAGAAAATAAAAGTTTATTGTTCACACTTTATAGTTCTCCAGGGTATGAACCCAGAATGTGCCTGAACTCCCTCTTTGGCCCTAAACACATTATATTATCATATACAATCAACTCCTTGTAATTGAATCATATTACTTACAGTCACAGATCTCCCATTACAAAATATTGTCTTAATTTTAACTAACATGCTTACTTCTCAAAATCTAACTGAAAATTTTCCATGCTACCCAAATATCCTAGTTAAACAAATGCATAAGCTTCTATCTTACAGTTATGCTTGTTCCAAATTTCCTCCCTTTTCATAGGATATTGACAAATGCTACTTTAAAATTTTGCTATGTTCCCCAATATGGGTCTGATTGGGAAACATGTTTTTCTCATTTTATAATCCTTCACCCCTCACTGGCAGGCATACTGCTCTGCTCCTTCCTCCCCCTAATCTCCTCAAGGCTGTTCCAGGGCTTACCTCAAACTATTCAGCTTCTTAGTCACTTGGTGGGTAAAAAAATCAAACAACATCTCATAACAATTAATTATTCCACTTTTGGGATACCTACTACATGCAAAATCTAAACTAGGCTCTGTGACTTTGCATAAGTAACCTAATGCAAATTGTTTAACATTTCTAAGCTTGGTTTTCCTATGTGAAGAATGGAGGAAGTACTAGTGCCTGTTATATAAGTAGTTTTGAGGGTGATGCTCCTCAACTTATGATGGTATTACATCCTGATAAACCCATCATAAGTAAAATGCACTGAACACACCTGACCTACTCAATGTCCTAGCTTAGCAACACAGTGCACTGTAGAGTATTGTCTCGCCTTGGAATCTAATGGTTCCCTGCCCTGCCAAGCATCAAGAGAAAAATCATACTGCATTTCACTAGCCTGGGAAAATAACAAAATTTGAAATAAGGTTTCTATTTTCACACCATCATAAAGTGAAGTATAAGCTGAACAATCTCTCAATCTACATTGAGAGATGTCTAGCACATGTAAGTGATAACCAATACTAAGTGTTTTTGCTATTAGACAATGGGAAATACAAAGACGCATAAAACATACTCCCCACAATCAAGGTACAAGATCCTTGAGGTGACAAGATATGAGCATGTGACAAGACAATAAGATGAGAAATATACCAATAACATGTGCGATGCCATTATTTGTAGGATGAGTAAACAGCAGGATAATGTGGGCTGGAATACAACCTGAGAACCCCCCAGAGGGAAGTTAATGGAGAGGTAAGGGTCTGGGCTTGAGAGATGAATTGTCCTTACTAGGTAGTAAGGAGGGGTGAGCATTCTAGATAGAGAAATAAGAATAAGCAACATAGGAAGTTACATGTGTGGAGACCACAAATGACAGTTACATGGAGAATTTATGCCAATGTCACAGATTATGACAAGCATTGAGTATACACTCTAGGTAGACATTTGGGGTTTTGAACCCCAAAGGTGTAGACGCTTAATATGGTAGCAGTATATAGGACAGGTTAAGAGAGACAGACTAAGAAAATATATTGTGAAATAGTCTCAATTTAAGATAAAGTACACATAGACTTGGGTAGCTTTCTAGGAGTGAAAAGATAATACAGAGCTAAACGATACTTAGAGGGAAAAATGTGTCCTGATTTAATAGGAAAGCACAAGGTGGAGTGGAGGTGTGATGCAAGAAGAGGAGGAACACAAGATATTCTGTGTCAATTCCAGGAGGCGAAGGGAGTGGGTAATACTATCACCACTAAAATATGAAGGTCATTTATACAGTTATTTATTCTATCTAGACCCTGTGCCAGGTCACTGGGATCCAGAAGTGAACACAACAGTTCCTGCCTTCCAGGAAACAACAGCCTAGTCAGAAGGGAAACTAGCTTGGGGAAGAAAGACGAGTATTTACTCATAAGTTGCTAGATCTCACAAAACTTAAATGTCACCTAGAGAACACCTCACCTGAAACAAACTTTAAACATGAGAAACTAAAGTCCAAAGGCCCTAAGTGGTTACCCAAAATTCACACCTCTAGTTATTGTCAGCTCAGAAGGTGAACCCAGGATTCATTGTGTCAGATCATATCATCACCCCATACATAGACCTCACTACTGGGGATGAGTGTCAGACCCTCCATCATTCATTACCTTGAGACCTTGGTCATAGGGTGTAAAACAAGGGAATGGAAGCCCATAAAACTTCAAGCTGAGAGGGAAGGTAAACGGTTGCTGGATCACTTCTCACATGCTGGTGTCTGTTTACTCCCTAAAGATTCTAAGTTATCTCCAAGACCCAGGCCTCCAATGTCTCAGGAATGAGGACATCATCCACCATCCCCTTCTCCCCTCCAACTCTGTGCTGCCTGCACCCAAACATTCTTAGAATTGTGTCATTCTGTCTATTCAGTATTGTTCCAATCAGTTGCCTCATTCATATCACTACCACTGGTACCTTAGTCCAGGCCTTCACTGCAGTTGCTTCTGAATTGTTTACCTTTCTTCCTTCTATCTTTTTCACTCCACCTTCAAAGAGACAAACATGTTACTCTTCTACTTAAAAAATACCCAGTTTCTTCACTGACCACAAGACAAGGTCCAATCTCTTTAGTATGACCAAAAGGTCTTTTCCTTCCAGATGTTCCTCTCCATTCTTTTTCAGATACTCTATGCCCCCACAAAACTGCAACTATTATATGAACACCCCAAGTCTTTTATCTCCCTATGCTTTTGCATATGTTTGTCTTTTGGCTTTTCTCTCCTTCTAAAACTTAAACTCCTTCTCTTCCTTCAATGTCCATCTCAAAAATCTCCTTCTCTGAAGATAGATTTCTCTTTGCATTTGTTTATGAAATGCACTTTAACAAAAAAAGCATATAATGTCACATAAAGAGATATCCACTATATAGCAAAGTAAAACATAATCAAGTTGGTAAGTGATAGGAAAGTAGGATGAAGATAGTAGTGGTATTGGACCATGAGGTTCTTCCCAAGCAATTCTGCACCTTTGCTAGCCTTTCACAGCTGTTCACTTAAGTAAGTCTCTGTGAGCTTATGTGTTTATGTGTCTTACTTCTACCCTAGACTGAGTCCTTCTAGACAAAAAGTTTATCTTAATCCTTTCTGCATATCCAGTTTTCTCAAATATGTGTAGCACTTATTAAACACTGGAGAAATGATTATTGGATAAATAGAAATAGTATTTGAATAGATAAATGTATATCATACTCATTTTATACCCACACCCTCTATGGAATAATTTTCACATAATGTGTGAGGTGATGAACAGAAAATTTGAGAAATATCTAAATATTAGAAATATGGTCATTCTCTTTGGAGAAAATAGATTAATCTTTGGGAGTACACTTCATGTCAAAAAAAGAAAAATTAGAAAAAAAAGGAAAAGATACCAGAAAAAGAAGGCAGGGGAAAAGAATTCAAATATGAAGGACTAGTAGGGAGGAAGGGGACACAGGACAGGTAGTGGCTCAATAGTTGTGCATGCTCAAAAGATGCAAGCTCTTCTCATGTGAATTTAATGTGCTTTGCACTCTTCATGCCTTGCATAGAGTAACTGCTAACTAAGCATTGCATTGTCAGAAGCTGGACAGAGAAACTATAGAGCTCCCAATAGGAATTCAGCAAGTACAGAAACTTCCTTACCCTCAACTTAGCTTGGCCCTCTGTGTGAGCACATCTTCATCTACTTGCTATACTTATGCTTACTTATTTCAGGTTTCACTCCTTTCTGGCTACCTGTTCCTCTAGGCTCTAGGGCTCCCAGAAGCAACCCCTTGCTCTGCATTTACCACCCTGGTGGTTAATTTCTTCAGGGCTAACTATTCCTTTCAGATCTCATTTGGCATCTGCATCTGCCTAGGCATTCCCGATGTATTCATGATCTGGGTGTAACCTGTGGGCCACCTGTCCTAGGTAGAAACACTTTACACTTTAATGTATATCTGCCAACTGGGGTAGTTACGTGACTCAGAAGCTCTCATCTCTTTTCCTGTTCTAACCCTGTGGACTCTTGGCTCTAATAGAGTTTAAAATGCTCTTTGTCTCTTAGACTAAGTATATTATATTTACTCAAAGGGAAGACAAGGTTGCTTTGGGTTTTTTTGCCTCGTCCCCACAATGTAACTTAACTCAAAATCTATAAATTCTTATAAGACTGATGGCTGCTGACAAAAGAGAGTAATTATATAGAAATGTTCTTTATAAAATCTCTACCATGTTTTATGAGAAATTTCATCCAAATGTTTCTGATTTTGAAATTGCTCACTTGTAATTGCTAATATTTAAGTCCAGGAAGCATTTTGATTGCCATCTTTGACATTTTCAAGTGCTTATTTTCTTGAAATAAGATTTTTAAACGCTTGTATCACATATATTCTTATTCTACAAAGCTAAAAATTAGGTGGTTACTAACTCAATATATCTCTACACAAGATTGCCACAAATAGAAACTGCTTTTTGTAACTTATAAAGTTATTCCCTCCTATGCATTCTCATGGGAGTAAATCCTTTCTCCCCATCTAACCACCAAAGGGAAAAGTATAAAAATATTAAGAATGGAAAATGGGAGCTCCCAAAGTGAAGCAAAATATAAACAGACTACCTGTTTTTAAACTATTTTATTAGCATATATTAAAAGTGCAAGGAGGTTTTATTGTGATAATTCCATAGATGTGTACAGGGTACTTTGAACAAGTTCACCCCCTCTATTATATTCCTTTAACCCTCTCACTCTTACCCCAACTTTTTTGGAGGTATTGGGGGGAAAGGTTGAACTTAGGGCTTTGTGCTTGCTAGGTAGGTACTCTCCTGCTTGAGCCATGACTTCAGCCCTCTCCCACCCCCTTTTTCAACCAGTGTTTGGTGGATTTCATTATGCTATTTTCATATACATATATATGTACATATATATATGAATGTATATGTAGCATACTTCAATCCTCTTCACCCCACATTACCTTCTTCTCTCCCTCTCCTCCCTGTCTCTGAGTAAAAACATGTAATATTTAACTTGTGAACTTAGCTTATCTCATTCAACATGATGATCTCCAGTTCCATCCATTTTCCCACAAATGGTATAATTTCATCATGCTTTATAGTTGAATAATACTCCATGGTGTATATATACCACATTTTCTCTATCCGTTTATCATTTGCTAGGGATCTAAGCTGATTCCACAGCTTAGCTATTGTGAATAGTGCTGTTATAAGCATGGGTATGCAAGTATCTCTCTTGTATGTTGATTTACACTTCTTCAGATATATGCCCAAGAATGGCATGCCAGAGTCTTAAGGTAGGTCCATTTTTAGTTTTTTGTTGTTGCTGTTATTTGGCAGTGCTGGGGTTTGAACTCAAGGTTTCATGCTTGCTAGGCAGGTGCTCTTACCACTTGAGCCACTCCGCCAGCAATTTTCAGTTGTTGATGAACCTCCACATTGATTTCCACAGTGGTTGGACTAGTTTCCATTCCCACCAATGGTGTATGAGGGCTCTGTTTTTCACACATCCTTGCCAACATTTGTTGTTTATTTTCTTGATGACTGCCATTCTGACTGGGGTGAGAACGGAGCCTCAGTGTAGTTTCGATTTGCATTTTCTTTATGGTTAAAGATATTGAACATTTCTCCATGTATTTATTGGCCATTTATACTTCTTCTGAGAACTGTCTTAAGCAGACTTCCCCTTTCTTATGCAAGAGAATATCTTGTGATTTTGAGTGATTTCCATGGTGACTTTTTGGGAGCTCTAAGACTTTTACAGAAATTAAAGAAGTAACTTGTGAAATGATTGGCTGTAAGGCTTTAGAAAGTGAAAACCACGCCACAAATTAAAAATAAAAAGACAAATTCATCTTGCAAACATAACTGACATAACTGATGGTACTTTTGCACACTGAGGGTTGTCTTCTCACTCACTTGAGCAAAATAAAGAGCTGAAGTGCTAGTGTACCAAAACAGTATGGATTCTGTTAACCCCAAATGTAATCACCCTATAAAGATTTAAGAAATGCTGAAATTCAAATTCTGGGGATTGAACTAAAGATTTTTAAATGATAGAGTGGTAACTTGTATAGACAGAAGAGTCTTAAGAAACTATTTTTTTAATGAACTTGAGGAGTTCTCCAAACTTGTCCTCTTCTCCCTGATGAAGCAGGTAATAAGATCCTGAATGGAGAGATGTCCTCCCTGTCCCCAGAGGAAAAAGAGCATCATGATATCTGAGGATACAAGGACACAGAAAAGAATCTGAATAAACAGCTTTTCTAAGCAGCCCCCCCAGTTTATTACCCTTAGATCATACCCCATTGTTCATACTTCCCCAGAACTGTCCACTCTCCATCAAATCTAAGCATAAGAGTATCCATCTTTATTTGAATATTCATTTCTAAAGTTTCCTATATCACATAAAGCTTATATTAAATAATTGTATGCTTTTCTTATGAGAATCTATCTTTTGCCACAGAGACCTCAGCCATGAACACATAATGGGTGAGAAATCTTTTCTCCCTTACAGAGGAAACTGAGACCTCATATATATTTATTTGTCTGACATTGGAATGACTGTGTAAAATAACTATACAGACAAAAGGCAATATTCGTCGAGAAGTAAGGAAAATTATGTATGGCCAGTCATGGTGGCATAGCATTTGGGAGACTGAGGCAGGAAGATCATGAGTTTAAGCCCAGCCTGCAGTACATAGTAAGACCCTGCTCAAAAAAAAATTATGTACGAAGTCTTGAACTAAATGGAATTTGGCACAATTGGAACGAGATGCAGTGGCCTGACCTGTAACAACCCCAAGCAGTAGTTCAGAGTCACCTATAGCACACTCCTCACTCTCTGTCCCTGGGGGACATAGAAAAACTAGAAGGCTCAAAGCTGGTGACAACTATTGAAAGTGGAGATGCGAAGTGCAAAAGAGTCTCATGATAACTACGAGACTAGAAAATGTACTAATTTTAGGCAAATTATTAGTGAAAACTGTATAACTACATTATAAACTTTCTTTCAAGCATGTAATTAAAAAAGTGTGTCCTTATCTCTTTTTAAAAGAAAGTGTCATTTCAAAATCCAGGTTTGTCTTTTTTTTTTTTTTACAAGATGGATATGTTAATTTGATCTATAGTAACTACTTCAGAAAAGCAAATTATATGTGGAAAAAAGTGCTAAGCAAGAGCTTCTGTTTTGCTTAATATGGGGGTGGCAGAGTTTCTAGACTATGGGCGTCAGAACTCAGACTCATTACCTCTGCTGAGCATTGTGTCCTACCTTTGCTGTGCCTCTGAGTAAAAGTGGCTTCTAAATGTCCCCTACAACCAGCAGCAGTTCAGGCACTTTTTCAAGCATATCAGGAAGAGCTTGAATTGCGTGAGGTATTTGACATTGTAATATTCAGTGCTCTAGACATAGTATTTGCCTGTGATGATGAGGATAGCAAAAGGAGGGAAAACCCCAGACTTCAAGTAAGCCCAAGCTTCAAAAGTTTAAAAGCTCAGAGGCTGGTAAATTGAGTTAAGGATCTTGTGTGGGTTGAGCTTGACTTAACTAATGCCACACCTCTGCACCCAAAAAAGAGAAATTGAAACCATTTTTTGGAAATCATACAAATGAAAAAGTTGGGTCCATTTGGGCTAAAGAGGAGGTGGAGATGAGAGGTTTACTAACCATCTTCAAGAGTAAAACATGATAGTATAAGAGGCTTTGTGGGCCTTTCCTAGGATTCACTCAGTAATAGTGTGAACTATTTTCATTAAAGGCAAGAAGAAGTTGGTTTAAATTTCAATAAATAATAAATACAGTCCAGGGAAAACTACTGAAAATATATAAGAAACACTGATCTCAATACTTGAATGGAGTTGAAGGCAAGAGAAGTAATCACATTTTATGTCAAAATCATCATATTTGAGCACATCAAAATTCATCTCACATATAATAATCATTGTAGTGGTATCCATAGGATTATTGTGCTTGCCTATGTGTTCCAAAACTCATACCAACATGGAACAAGAAGATATAAAAGCTTTCTGTGACTGCATTTGTAGTCTCTTGCTGGCTATGAGCAATAAAGGATCGTGGAGTGGATGGGGATAAAATGCTTAGGATAACAGAGACATGACAATGAATGCTCAGAATCAGAGAGCCATCTCAGAGCCAAGAAAATAATTGACATCTGAACCAAAGCACATGGCAGAGACTCCACTTCCACCAGAGCCCACGCTGCTGCATCAAGGAAGAAGATAGTAGCTATCTATCCAACTGTCCTATACCATGCCATCTGAGCCCAAATTTGTAGAACTCCTCCCTACCTCAAAGTGATCCACTCTTCCTTTCTCTTTTCCTGAAGACTTTCTAAAACGTGTGAAGAAAGAATAATACTATTTGATGAAAAATTTTCACTATCATGTCTCTAGAAGACCACAAGAAAAACCATATTCCTCAAGCAAACCTAAGTTTAGTAAGCTTATTGAAGTAAGGGAGAAAAATCTCAAAACAGAAAATTGAGAGAGGTTATCTATACAGTTTCAATCCAGAGCTGGGTGACTTTAAGGCAGGAAACTGGTTGGGATAGGGGAGAGTTTATGACAAAATAAATTGATATGAAGGGCACAATGAGGCAAGGGTATAAATACTGGTCCTGATCATAAAGTTGTTAGAAGTAAGCTATTAAATTGTCACTACAGGTGCCATGAAGCAGACCCTGGGGCAGTTTAGTATTCAGGTAGTTTTTATTAGAAAGTACCCTTGAGAGCACACCTATGGTATAGACAGGAAGAAGCTGGATTGGCCAGGGGGAGGAGTCAAGCTGTAACACAGACTCCACAGTCTTAATGAACCCAAGAGGGATCTGTGAATTAAAAGGACCAATCAGAAATATTCCACACTGGGTCACCTCATTAGTCACAGGCTGCCCGTAGAAGGAAGTGACTCAAGTATGACATCTTCCTACAAATAAAGGCTTTCTTCCAACAGCATTCCCAGCATCTAGGGCAGAAGTCTTTCCTGAAAAAGGGATCCAGGAAGGATGGTCCGTAGTCCCATCATCCAGGAGCTTACCTTTTCTGAATAAGCAACTGTTACTATGGCGTGGTCTCAGCATTGTTTGGGAGAGAACAAGAAAATCTGTTCAGTGATGTTGTTTAACATAGGAACAAAGAATGAGTGGGTTTAATATTCATAACAAGTTTAGATTCTCTCCTCCTTACACTTAAATTTGTCTGGATCTCAGAGAAAAAGGTGCCCTTCCTATGGATCTTTTGCATTTTCTACACCAAACATACTCATCCGTCTTCAGCCATTCAGGAATTATGTGTTTTCCACCCTACCCCTTGGATATTCCATTGTTATTCTCACCACTGGTAACTTCTTCTCTCCCTAAAAACTTTAAGTAAAAAAAATTATTCAATTTATTTAGAGTCTTAAATCCATACATAACCATTCACCTTTCTTTCACCATTAAATGTCTGCATTTTAAAAAATATAATTCTTACTGAACCCACTTCCCTCATCAACTCTTCCATTTCTAACTTTGCTCTTGCATGGAAACCACTCTATGGCAAATAACTAATAATCTCCCTTGATATTTTTATGATTTGTCCATATTGATCACCTTCTTAAAACTCACTCTGTTCTTGGCTTCTTATATTCTGTAGGTTTCCCTTCTGCCTCTGAGACAATCCTTTCTTTGTCATGTTCATTGTCTTTCCACCCTCTTAATCATATCTCTCAAAAATAAAAATGTTTGTCATTTTTTTCTTCACTCTACCTGTGCATAGTTACTGTTCTCTGCTCACATAAACAGCACCTGTATATGAACAATGCATCCTTGACATCTCTCAATAGTGATCCATTTGTTAGGACTTCAAACTCATAATTTCTCAAAAAAAAAAAAGATTCAATATGTCAAGACTTTAAGACCACACTTCTTGTACTTCCTATTTAGCATCTCTATTCTTCATAAAATCTAGTTTTATATTGATCAGGTTTTGGTCAGAAAAATGGAAACCACATCAGTCATTTCAATGAAATTTAATACAGAGAATACGGTAAATAGGCATTAAGGGATTGAAAAGGCAAAAGGGAGTGTGGCGATACCACAAAGATGGCAACTGTAAGAATGGCTACCACTCCTAGGGCTGGTGGTACAACAGGCAACGTTAGGGTTATTAGGACCTATAATCGTGCATGTGGGGAGAGAGAACTACTGAGCTAGTGCTCCTAGTTCCTTAGGAGCCTGGAACAGGACCCTCATGATGCCAAAATGAGCCTCAGAGCAGGGGAGATGCCATTCAGCTGGTACTGGTATCTCTAAGGCAGCTTAATTATGACTGTGTTCTAGGAATGTGAGAACAAACTGGAAATCAGAATCAACCACAGCTGCCCTAGTCAAAACCATTGCTGTAATGCCCCCAACCGGAACAGCAAGCAGACCTCACTGCTCCAGACCTCTCAGAGAACAGCTGACAAAATAGAAATGTGGTTTAGAAATGTGATTTGTAGCTCTCCAGCCCCAGCATCTTAGGGCAAGGACAAGAGGGTAACTTTAGACCTCAAAGGTTACAGTTTAATAATCAGCACTAGTACCATAACCCTCTTAAACCAGGGGTCAGTAAGTCACTACCCGTGAACCAGACATTTCAACAAAAAGTGTTATGAGAACATAGTCTTGCTCATTTGCTTATGTACTATCCACTTGCTCATTTGCTTCATGTTACAATAGCAGAGTTAAACAGTCACCACAGAAACCATATGGCCCACAAAGCCTAAGAAATATTTTATATGTTATATCTTTTGCAAAAAAGTTTGCCAACCTTTGTTTTAACCTTACAAGGCTAAATAAATTTTATTTTGACAATTCTACTGCCTTCACCCTCAATATATAATCATCTGCCAACTTCTATTGGCCATACCAACTGTGTAATATTATTATATATCTCTATCACTTTTTCTGGCCTTTGCTTCCTCAGTCATTATCTTTTCTCTTGACCATCTTTTCTCAAATGTCTTCAGGATGCTAACATACTACTGCCAGATTATTCTTTGGAAATATTTCTGCCCTGCTAAAACACCATCAATGTCCTTCACATTTGGTAAAATAAACAAAATTAAAGACATTTTTTGGTTAACCCTACTTTTGCCTATCTTTGTGAATCCTTATTCCATACCTGAATTTAAAACTGACTGGCAAATGGACTCTCATTGAGAGGCATACACACAGAGTTCAAAATGTTAGTTTTATTATTATAAAAGCTAAGGTAGAGTAGGTGGCTAATTCATTCAATAAAAAGAGTATACTGATCATCTCTGCTGTACTATCTTCCATTAATACCCCAATTAGACTTTAGGAAAGCTCATCCAAGGGAAAAACTTGCATCTGAAAAAAAAATACTATTCAGGATTCCTACCTTTGCACTAGTAGAGAAAATAATAGAGATTAACATTCTAGTGTTTGGAGCTTTGTAACATCAACTTTATCAAGGACATACATAAACATAAACTGACAGATATCTCCTGCCTATCAGAAGGGGTAGAGTAACAATGCAGATGGGTAAAAGACAAGAGTGTCAGTTAAGGACACTTGTATTACCAAAAAAAAAAAAAAAATTGATGGGGCTAGGGGCAGGATTTCCCTAAGCATTTCCCATCACTTTTCTCTCATCCTTTGGGATGAACTATGAAGTTGATCCCCTATGAGACAAGCGGTCAGCTATCTCAGGTTTCTCACCATAAAGGACTGCTTTCTTAATCCACCTACTGCTCCTTAGGTTTCCTCTGTGACTACTGGTGGGAAGTACTGGTGTACTATTGTTCCCAGACAGTACACTAATCAGATTAACTCCAAATCTGCACTGCTTCCGAGCCTGAGAATCTGACCTCTCTTCTATTTCCCAGCCCAAATCATGCCCAACTATACTGTCCAATATAGCACAGAAGAGTTTATGTAATATATTTAAATGGCAACACCAATATATTCCACTAATAAATTTCCAACAACATAAAGATGCCCAAAATTTGCCTATAAGCTCTCTCACATGGTAAACTCCCAGAAGAAATTCTCCTGCAAGTTAAAGTCCAGATAATTTAACATGCCAAAGAATTAACACCCTTGGATTCTTTCTTTCGAAGTTATTATTCCACATAAGCTCAACTTCAGGGCTTAGGCTCAGATACCTGGTAGAGCCTGGGTTCCTTCAACTACTGCTCCCTGAGATCTTTATCACCTAAATGAGCATAGTATTTTTGTTTCCCTACCTTAAAAGAATTTAAAGACATATCAAGATTATCACAGCAGCAGCAACTACAGCAAAAAATTTAGAAATCAAGAGAAAAGCTCAGTTTGTTAGATTTCATCTCAGAAAAAAATGTCAAGTGAACACAATGCTTAGTCTACACCCATATTGATATGGCCAAAGATCATAGCAGTGAATCAGTGGTACTAAGAGGAAAAGGGTAGTCAGAGAGAAAAGGCCTCAATTTTAGTCTTTCCAGGATGCCAATCAGCTGATGTCAGTTACTTAAAGTTCATGACCATGATTTAAACCTAGTTTGCAGAAATTTTTTTAAGAAATCACATCTGAGGGAAAATCCAAATGCATACTCTCTTTTGTCAAAAAGAGGTACTGGAAACATTATAGTCTTCTTAGAAAGTTCAGGATTTATAATTGCTACTATACCAATCATTGGTCTATTTCCATTTCCCCTTTCAGTCATCTCTTTTAGTGCCCTGGTGCTATACAGAACATGGTACTAAGACCACGATTTCCCCACCTTCTTAGGAGCAAGCATTTTCAGTTCTATAATACCATGTCTGTTTCCTCTACCTCATGAAGTAGAAATGCTTGGTCCCATGAAATCTGTTTCCTGCAACATATTTTGCCCTATTCCCTACATTTTTTTTTTTCCTACTGGAGTCTCACCCTGAGCAGATGTCCAAACAGAAGCTCCTACAGAGCTTTAAAAATATTTTCTTCCCAGGTACCTAGCAAAAGCTCAGTTCAATGCCTTGTATCCTCAAAGCACCCACTGTCTTCCCTCAGCTTTCCGTTATGCTCTGTATTTTTCTGGTATAATAGGATGTATTTCTAGGGGTTCATGTTTTTATCCCATTGTGTTGGTTCTGTCCAAAAGGCTTCATTGTATTATTTTAAATGGATATATTTAAATGGATACTTTCCTTATTTGTCACAAGTAGAGTTGCCATGATTTTTAAATCTGGATATCTTCTTTTGCTTTCTGTTAACTTTTTAGCACAGAATTTTGTTTGTTTGTTGTAAATGCTCACAGATATTAAGAGAGAAAAACAAAATAGGTAAGTTTTAGGGCTACTAAATCTCTCACTGTTACCTATTGTCCCTCTTCACCTACCTGACTTGGATAATTCCTTCCCCTGGTGATGTCAGCTCACCATAACTAATATCTAACCAAAGTCATGATTAAATATATAACTCTCTCACCTGGTTCCCTTTCATAGGACTCACCTCACTAGGTCCTCCTTAGAATCTTAATTTCACAATCCCAGGCATGTGATGCCTTCTCATACCCATAATAACCACACTGCTCTGAAATTCATCCAAAAACTCTTTCAGTATTTTATGCTGAAATTTTATGTTTAAAAGAGTCCTCCCCCTCTTAAACAGTCCAGATTCTCTCCAACTACTTGACATATTTATGCCATCTTCAAGGGGCAATTTCTAACAGTTCTTACTAATCCAGGGCTTTAAGGTGGCACCTCTCAAAATTTCCTAGCTCCTGGCAACCTTTGGATAGTCATTCCAATCTTTGCTCTGAAAGGTTGCCTCCTTTCCTCTGTTAGATTACAAAAGATCATAGACACTGTTTATGATCTATAACAGATGAAATACCTCCCCAGCCCAAAGCCCTACATAGAAACAACTAGACCTACATAATCTCCTTTTCTCTTTTACAGGTCTTTCCCTCTCCCATGTCATCATCTTCCAAGATGTCAGCGTTTCCCTGAAGGATGTATCTTGCTTCCTCCAGCTTAATCGGACTGTCACCTCCATTCATTTGTTCCATTTTAAAATGGAATATCAAGGCGTATTTTTCAAACACTTCAGTTTCTTCTTGATTTCATAAGAAAATCATATTCTAAAGGTATAAAAGGAGACATTTTTAATAGCCTTCTTAGCCTTTGTGTTTGCAATAATTTCAGTAAATTATTTCTCAACAAAACCATGTAATGAGATAATCTCTTTATAATAAGAGAAACAAAAACTTTTTAATAGCTTCATAGAAGTATAATTTATATATAATTCACTCATCAATTTTCAGTGTTTAGTTTGATGAGATTTTGCAAATGTGGACAATAATGCAACTACTATTGAAATTGAGGTAAAAAATATTTCTGTGATCTCAAAAAGGTTTCTCATAATCTGTTTTTGTTCTGGGTTCCAGGAAAACACTGATTTTCTTTCTGTCAATTTAGTTTTGCTTTTCTCAAATGTCGTATAAATGTCATTACTTAGCATATTACTTTTTGTGTCTCTTTTTTTTCAATAAGCCAGATTTTTAAAGATACATTCATGTCATTTCATAAATCAGTTATTTATTCCTTCATATTTCTGAGCAGTATCCTATTGTATAGATTTTCCATAATCAGTTTATTCATTCAGCAGTTGACGGATATTTTGTTTTCAGTTTTTCATTATCGTGAATAATTCTGTTATAAGCATTTGCATGCAAGTTTTTGTGTAGACATATTTTCATTTCTTTAAAGAGTCCTATGAGTGGAATTGCTAAGTCATATGGTGAAAATATGGTTAACTAACAAATTGCCAAACTGTTTTCCAAAATGGCATTACCATACTGTATTCCCATTAGCAATGCAGGAGAGTTCCAGCTGCTCTCCAGGCCACACCTTGATTTCAGCTATATGAGTTAGGGGCAATACTGCACTGCTGTGGACTTTTTGTTTTGTTTTGTCGGTACTGGAGTTTGAACTCAGAACTTCACACTTCAGACTTCCTCTGTCACTTGAGCCATGCTTCCCAAAGTTCTTTTTTGGTGGTACTGGGGTTTGAACTCAGGACCTCATGCTTGCTAGGCAGGCATTACACCACTTGAACTATGCTCCCAGCCTGTTGTGGTTTTAATGTGCATTACCTTTATACAGAGGACTTTTTTCATGTGCTTTTGGCTTAGTGTGTATTATCTTTTTGAAGTATCTATTAAGTCTTGTGCCCATTTTTAATTGAGTTGTTTTCCTTATTGTTATTGAGTTATAAGAATTATTTATATATTCTGATTGCAAGTTCAATGTCAGCTAAACGGATTAAGAATATTTTCTAAACCAGGTACCAGTGGCTCATACTTGTAACCCTAACTACTCGTGAAACAGTGGTTCAAAGCCAACCCAAGCAAATAGTTTGTGAGACCCTATCTTGAAAAAAATCCCATTATAAAAGAGGGCTGGTAGAGTGGTTCAGGTAAAGTGCTTGCTTAAAAAGCATGACGCCCTGAGTTCAAACCAAGTACCACCAAAAATTGTTTTCACTAGTCTGTGATTTCTTTTTTCATTTTCTTAATAGTAATTTTTGAAAGAGCAAAAGCCCAATTTATGAAGTATAATATATTGGTTTTTTCATAATTATATTCTTGTTTCAGTTAACTGCTCTGATAGAATGGAGGATTTCTAAAGGACCCATATTTACTAAAACACAAAATTTAAAATTGCTTGCTAGGCTGTCATCTATCACTCAGTGAAGGAAGAGAAAGAAGTACACGGGTTGAAGGCTGGAAACTTTACTGTGACAGAGTCTCCACATAAAATACAGGAAAAATGTGGTAACTGTTTCTTCCTTGTCTCCTCCATCTGGAATACCCTTAGTGTATAAAGATGCTGATACTATCCTATTTCCTCCTGTCAAAGTCCTACTCATCTTTTAAGGCTCAATTCACACATGGCTTATTAATTAGAATTCCTTCCTCTCCTGTATCTCCCAGACTGTCAACTAGTTAACACTTAATTTTCACTTGGCTCAGGTGTTTATCATGTTCTGTATTGTATATTTTTATCTCTAATAAGTTATAGTTCCTTGAAGGCACTAATTAAAATTTATATTTTTCCCTATGGCACCTAATACTGTACCTTATACACACTAGACTTAATTTCATCTTCGAATAAATAAAGAAATGAAAGGGAACATTAAGGAGGAAAAGATATATGGAATGCTCATATGAAAGAAGGTTTATTTTGTGTTACAATGAGAATTAGAATAAAAAAAATTATAAGGAAACGAACCAGTTTAATATAAAGAAAAGCTTACAAATATTTGGAGTTTTATAAAGTGGAAGGAGTCTTCATGTGTTTTCTGCTACTAACTGTGCTCAAGCAAAGCTAAATGGCTCTTTCCAGATTACTACAGAAATAATTCTAACATTGACAAATGGGTAGTCTAGACTAGATGACACATTCATGTCCTTCATATTTGAACATCTATTGACACTCACCAGTTGATCATATAGGCTCCTGATTGTCCTAGATTCATGTCCATTTCTGTTTTATATCTTTATTTCCTCAAGGCTAGGGTACCCCGAAACTGCATTAATTGATTATAGCCTCTTCCTTATCTGTTCCCATATATCTAACTTTCATGATCACCAGTATGTTTCAGTTATCCAAAATGACACAGAATATTTCATCTTCAGGTGAGGTATCAGCACCAGACATGCGTGACAGCTGCCAGGAAATGGTGAAATAGAAACAATTATTCATGAGAAAACCTTTTATGCATTTTTACCCAGATCAATCCAAACCAGCAGCAAGCCCAGAGTCTGAAGCTGGTAAGCAAATGATACTTGCTAGAGTTGTGGAGTCAGAGTAAAATACAGTTTCTGATAAAAGTAAAGTATGCCTCTGAAACGTTTGTGACTGACAGAAAACACCTCTCTTACTCCCAGTGCTTACCAGAAGAAACCCTAGTGTGAGGTTTAAGTGCTGGCAAGTTAGTTCTTGCTTGACTTACTATAATTTTGTAGTTCTCAGTTTTAAATAAAGTGACAAATAGAGCTGCAAATAAAATCAAAGGATATAATACAGAGTAAAAGGATAGGGGCTGAGGTCCAGAGCCTCCAAAAAATTTAGTAGCTATTAAAAGGGTAAGTCTTAGTCCTAGTGCTCATTTCCACAGACTCTTCCATTTAAAAAAAAAAGTTATTGGCCAGCACATCTCTTTGTGTCAAAGACTTGAATGAGGAAGGAAATTACACCAGTGTCTCTTGGGTCAAGACAGAATGGAGAGGTGGAGAATACTGGCCTTGTGTGCAAGGAGGCTTAGAGGTAGGGGCAAGTCTCGGTGAAAAGCAAGAAGCTTTTCCTCCCACCTCCCACAGCTAGCTGTCCTTCACTTAGTGCCCACCTGAACTTTCCCTGCTTTTTTTATTCTCTTTGTAGAGTACACCTTGGTCAGAAGAGGATGGGAAATAAAGAAGAGAACAGATGTTTAGCAAGAAGGTATAATGTATATGAAGTTGGAATGGGTAGAGTAAAGCAAGTGGAGAAGGAAACAAGCAATAGTTTCTGACCTGCTTCTCTTCTTACTAGAAATGTAACCACAGGGAAGTCATTTCACTCCCTTGGGCCATCTGTGCAGTTGGACTGGGGATCCTTGGAACATCTGGTTGGGAAGTCCCTGTTTTGTAAAGTATATGTTGATACTTTTTCTTTTGATCAGACTCAGGGTCTCAGACCTTGCTTTCATTCACATATCTAAGTATCTTAGGCAGTTAAAAATCTGGATGGTCAGATTTCTGTGACATTTTGCTTAAAATCCAGAATTCAACATAATTTTTTCTTTAGGGTAAAAAAGTGGAGTTAGTCAGAGAAGAAAACAGTGGGGAGGCAGGCTGATTATTTTAAATCACTCCTTTGATCCTCACAAACAAATAGGATTTACTCTCAAAGCCTTGTTTGGGAAATGTTAGCCTGGATCCAAGCTTCAACTGGAAGGTAGTCAATTGTTCACATATTTCTCAAGTCCGTTCATTTGTATTTCTCTCTGTTAAGAGTGCTTCCCAGAAATATCTATTTTTCTTGACTGTTGCAAGGAATTAAATTCAGACACCATTGCATTTAATGTATACCAGGAGATGGAAGAAAATAGAAGATACCCACCCTGGTTTCCATTAGGGGGAAACTCTGACCCAAAATAATTTAATTAGGTCTAGCCCACTTCCCACATTAATAAAGTGAACAAGCATTAAAAGCTAATGTCAACCTCTTTTAGAATTTTGGCAGGCTCTACCAAAAGAAGCAAGAAAAAGAAACTTCATTTCATAGTGATGGGGACCCAGTGACACCAAGGGCAGGGCAGCTCCTGTCTAAGTGAGGCAATTGAGTCTTTCCTTAACATGGGTTAAGATGGTACTAATTCTCAAGTACAGTTTGTTCTTCAAGGACTTTTTCCCTTTTAATAGATTAACGAGCAAAGAAATCACAGGTCTATAGCTTTTGGGTAGAAGTAATGAAAACACAACTAACATTGAAGGAATCGAGTTCACCATTATTCACAAAGAAGAGCAATGAATGATAGGTACCCAAGGGGCTGAAGTCTAAAACTCAGCTCCTTACTATAGGACTCAGACTTAGAACATGGCCACTGGACAGGGAAAAAAATCTAAACAAGATAATAACTGGAGCTTTCTGAAGGAAGAATGTGGAGTTTTAGCAAAGGAGACTTAGAGAAAAAGGTGGGGATTCCTAAGTGTGGAAGCCAAGATTGGAAAGTAGAAGGGAGGATTCACAGAGGATTCCCCATTCCCCTCCACACACACACACACACCTCAATTTCTAAGTGGCTTTCTTTTGAAACTCAAATATAATATGGAAGACAATGTCATTGGTTCTAAATCAAGCACAGGGTGAAAAGAGCAATACTTCTCCAGGAGGTTCCAGAAAAATGGTTATGGACATTGGGAGCATGAACATGGGAGGAGGGTGGAGGCAGACACTAAGAGGAATCCTGACAGGGGACTAATGTAGGTTGAATAGTGACCCTCAAAGATACCCAGATCCTAATACCTAGAACCTGTGAGTTATATTATATGGCCAAAGGGGATTTGCAGATGTGACTAGTTAAGGACCTAGAGATTGGAAGATTATCTCTGGCTAAAAGGTAAGCCCTAAATGTAATCATACATTTTGTTATAAAAGGAAGGCAGAAAGAGATTTGATGATAGAAGAGTAAAAAGCAATATGACCCTGGAAGTAGAGACCGGAGTGATGTGACCACAGACCAAAGAATGTCAGCAACCACCCAAAAGTGGAAATGACAAGAAAAATGGATTCTTTCTTAGAGCTGACAATACTTTGATTTGAGCTCGGTGAAAATGATTTTGGACCTCTGGCCTCCAGTACTAGAACAGAACAAGTGTGTGTTGTTTCAAGCCATACAAATCACCAAATCTGTTGTCATTCATTACAGAGCCATAGGAAAACAATACAAGGATGATGTGAATGAGGAGGAGAGAGAGGCAGTAATGTGCTAGCTGTTTCAAATAGGAAAATGTGGGAGGAGACGAAAGAGGCATGCAGACTGCTTAGGGAGAATGTTAGAAGAAAACAAAGAAGGAAGTATTCTCAAGAGCTGCCTCCAAATGAGAGAAACTGATAATAGAAAAAAGGACTTCTTTTTATTGTAATGAAGTTCTGCTATGAAACATATCCCTACTTTGACATGCTCTTGAAAGACTGGGAAAAGATATACTTTCAACTAAAATTTATTTCTGATGAACTATCATTTCTTAGAATGTAACTTTGTGGAATTAAAGGTAACTGGATTTTATACAGAAGTTTTTACGGGAACTTACATGACATTTTGAACTGCACATGGGGCATTTAGTCCCAAGAAAACATTTTTCACTATGGCTCTATATTATCAGAATGATGTGTTTGAAAAGAGTGCCGTGTTCATTAGACAAAATCTGAAATTGCTCTGGACTATCACCATAAAGAAAAAGAGCAGAATAGAGACAGACCACACTAACAAGTCCCATTTTAGGAATTTTTTTTGTCAACGAGCCATACTTGGAGCTATTATGCTGTTTATTAACACTAAAGATGAAGGATTCTTCCATATGAAATAAGTTTTTAACCCTGCTTCAACAGATAGATGCCCTTTTCTTAAGCAGAAAGAAGGTCAGACATCCAAGGCTTAGTTGAAGGTTTTGCCCAACTCTACCTTCAGGGATCAGATTCCTCAGTCAACCTATCTGACACAGCTTCTAGCTTCTTGAAATTAAAAAATAAATTATAGAAAGCACAATACCAAGGAACCTAAGGGAGAAAGAATGATTCTGGGTCATGACTAGAGCTTGTCCCTGAAATGACACAAGAATGGATAGATTTTGAAAGACTGAGAAAGTTAAGAATCCACAAGGGTCGATATTAGGGGTTATTTATAGATTTGATCACAGACTGTCTCACTGCCTTAGACAGAACATATGGCAAGGTGGGGGAATAGTTAAGATTCATAAATTGAATTCATAATCACTAATCAACAAGGTAGAGAGAAATAAAACACGGCATGGAGTAAAAGACATCTACGCATAGGTCGCCTTTTTGTGAGAAAGTGTTAGTAAATTCACCATCTTCCTCATCTCACTGAGAACACAGATCTTTACAGAGGAGATTAAATGTTGATACTAATATGTTCATTCTTCTGGAAAATTTCAAATCCCCCAACTCCTCTTTTCTTAGAATTAAGGTTGACTAACAACTAGACTGAGCACAGCCTGCTTTCTGTAGCACCAGGGGAAATCTTTTCTATCCAGTAAAAATGAAGAAAAAAAATGGAGTAGGTGAAGGACTTGGATCACATAAGAAGAAAGTGGCCCCTCTTGTGAAGAAAATGAACTTAACATAGATAAAAGTATAATAAGAGAGAATTTTATTCACCAGAATTAAAAATAGTCCTAAAGAAGAAGATCAGACCCTAGGTAAACTCCATTCCCAGGACAGTCGACAGAAGTGGGGGCTGGAGAAGGAGCAGGTCACATTTGGGTGACTCAGTCAGGAGATTTACAGAAATAATGGAGTTTAGAAGATTAGGCAAAGAAGAGTAATGAAAGGATTGTTCCCAAAAGTGTGTAAAGAGCCAAGGAATAAGCGAGGAAGGCTGAAGCACCAGAGCCTACAACTCCCCCTAGGCCTGAAAGGGCAAAAGGAGGTTTCTATTTGAGCTCCTCCAGAGTCAGTGAGACAAGGATACCAGAGTAATTACCATGTGTGACAGGTAAAGGAAACAGGAATAGTTAAGCAGAGAAGTAAGTCAGGGAAGGAATGGTTACCAAGAAAGAGTGTCAAGTCATTATCTCTGCAGGCAATTGGAAGTTAACACCATAGCCACATTCTGCAAGCCAATGTAAAGCATGGGCCATCAAAGTACACCCAAGCAGGTAAGGAGGGGCATCTTCATGAAGAAATAACCCAGCCTGGGGTGTGTGAGCCCAGAAAGAAGGCGTCCATGGCGGGGGGGGGGGGGGGGGGGGGGCGGAGCCCAGGACGGGGAGTCAGGGCCTGGCCTGGAAAACAAGAATAACAGGATTGGTCAGCCGAGTATGAAAAATCCAAAGCCAGAGAGAGGAGGGCAGCACATGGAATGGAGTAGGAGGGGAAAGGAAGAAGGTGGGAGACAGATTTCATACCAAGGGATTGACCACATAAGTAAATACCTTAAGGATGTAAAAATTAGGTTCCTTACTGTCAGAAAAAGGACAAAGAAAAGAAAGAGATCTAAGTAGAATGAGCTGTATAGTGTTGTTACTGGATTAATGGTACCAGTGTGAACTCATAGATTTCTAGATAGATACATAGATTATGGATGTATGCATGTATATTTTTGTAGACACATGTAATATATATAAGCACATGTGTTTACATCTATATCTGTCTATCTACCTATCTTTCTATCTATCTATATCTATCCATCTATCTGGAAAGATATGTATCCCCAGCTCTGTCCACTAACTGGTCCTAGGAGCAGGGAAATCCCAATAGCAGTGGGCATAACTAATGCCTAGACCTTGACTTCCAGAATCATTTTTCACTCAAAGAAACCAGGGCTCCTAACAAAGCAGCTGATGCCAGCACTGGAATAGGGAAAATCAAACTGAGTCTGGAAGATCCTATTCTGCAAGGAAGTACTGAATAAATGATGGAGACACAGCAGAAGAACATAAGACCCAGTTGGATTGGGCTCCTGATGGCCCAGGATGGGACAATTTCACATCACAATAGCATAATGATAGTAACAAATTTTTTTCCAATTGAATAAAACAAGACACCATTAACACCACACAAATATAAATGAGCAAACACATAAATTGAAATTTGATGAGGAGAAGATTTACAATGATGCAAAGTACTTTTCCACAAAATTTAACTGTAAATGGAGGAAAGAGTTACTTCAAAATGGAGAAGCTTGACAGACAGATCTTAGTCAAGTGATTAAAATGAACATTAACAGTAGTGTAACAAATCCGAAACTATGAGCTGCCCCATAGGGTGTAATGAAAAAAGCACAATACCACTTCTAAGTTATTTCTGCCAAAGATGAATAACCTGATTTTAATCATGAAGAAACATCAGACTGACCAAAAAACAAAAGACATTTTACAAAATAACTGCTTGCAATCTTTAAAAGAACCAAGGCCTCGAAATCTCTACTAAGGAACTATTTGGATTGAAGGGCACTGCAGACACTGGGCAATTAAATGCAAAGAGAGGTCCTGAGGGTAATCTTTGACT